>NC_064283.1:33009031-33241311 GCF_019186545.1 Solanum stenotomum
TGTCCTCGAATGGTTATTTTGTCTCAATATCTGATGAAAACTCTTAAGTTTCAGGTATTTGAAGTTTTAGCGGAAACATGGACATTTAGGCTCAAAAAGAAACAAAAAGGCTGAAAAGAACGAAGAAGCTTAAGCATGAGCATCGCCAAAAACTTTTGGCGATTCGCTGAAAGGACAGACTCCGCCCTTTGTTCCAGTATGCAAAGCCCTGAAGGAAGCGGATCAAAAAGGTGATGAAAGAAAAAGTCAGCGCTTCACCGAATAGTTCCATGAAGCAGTACTAAAACGACCAATGGTCGAGAACGTGAAGATGTTGTAAGCAAACACTCAACGGCAATGAGACAGAAGAAGGGCGAGTCACCGAATCATCCGACAGACTCAACTAACCTCACCGAACTATCCGCCTGCACTAATTCATGATGGCTATATATACTAAACTATTTATTAATTTTAGAAGTTCCAAACCATTATTATTATTTTCAGATTAGAATAGTACATTTTTAGATATTTTTCTCTCAAGTTTGGAGAGGGTTTTGTGAGAGACTAGAAGAGAGAAGGATTTCATCATCCCCAAGTTGTAAGAGGGTCTTCTCCATTCTTCTTCGTTTTGTTAAATCAAGGTTTAATTTCTTATATCCATTTGATTTTAGTATCATTTTAGGTGTATTTTGTTATTTCTTGATGAGCGGCTAAAAACCCCCATTCTTGGGGTGTGATTTAGCAAATATGTGTTGATATTGTTGTTGGGTCTTGCTTGCTAATAGGGTAGATGTATTTTAATGGTGATTTTACCTAGTAGTTGTGGTTTAATTTAATGGGTTTATAGTTGCAAATACAAAACCACCCATGTTTTTTCGGCTTGTCCGAGAGGGAGGTCCCGAAACCAAGACCACTAAACTGATGGCCCAAGGAGTGGGTTGACATGAGGTTCAGCCCGAGACGGTGAGCCCTAGTCCCATACCCTAACACTCAGCTCGAGAGAATGAGTGGGGTAAGGCATAGGCTGGTCTTCATGCGGCAAATGGATGTTCGAGAGGAACACAATTGAAACGGGGTAAGTTTCCCGAGAGGGAACTTATTTCCATTTAAACCTTAGCCTAGTCACTATTATCTTGCAAATTTCCTATTTAAAGCATGTATCCAATGATTTATCTCAACTTGTATTGCGGTCACACCCCAAGAACATTCCCCATACTTGATTTTCTTGTTAATTTTTGCTATTTTTACTACTTGTGACAAAACCCCTAATTGATATTTGACACTTTCGTGTCACCCCCTTTAATTTACCATGTTTTTGTTCGATAATGTCTTTAGCTACGACTAGTTAGAGCTTAATTTTATTATTCTATCAATTCTTAAAACCACTCCCTTGGGACACGACCCCAACCTTTAGTTGGGTTACTATACTATCGACTATTGTAGACACTCATACCGTAGGTTAGTGTCGTTGGTCACGATAAGCATCGAATGGTACCGCTGTCGGGGAGTGGTGTTATTTGGGAATTCGTAGTTTAATAAATATGTTGATTCTTCCTAGTTTAAGTTATACTAATCTAAATTGAAGTTTTATTTTGCTAGTGTGAATATCAGAACAGGAACTAAGGATGGAAAATCATTATGGATATTGCTCAGATCATCATCTTCTGAAATTACTGAACCTTAGGGACAACCTCTTGACATATAAACAGGAAGGGGATGAAACAATACAAGAAATGTGGCTAATGTTTCAAGCGGTGCTGCAACTATGCCCTTCTCACGGGATGATGGTTAAGGGGCTACTAGACTGCTTTTATCGAGGTCTAGGACACGAGAATAGAAGTATAGTTGATAAACTTTTTAAGGGCAGCATGCTACACCAGGCCTATGAAATGGTAGCAAAACTCATCGATGGCATGGTGGAAGCCAACAAAGAGGCAAAAAGAAAGCACGAGTGGGACACACTAGTCACCCAGTTGGATGTTCTATCCACCCAAGTCACGGAATTGGAAACACAAGCCATGAAAGACGAAAATCACTCCTCCCTTCGAGGGTGTAAACATGGGAGAAAGCAGAGACACGTGCAAGATGATGAAGCTCCGTCACTCATTCAGCAAAAAATCGAGGCACATGAGAAGATGTTAAATGAGATGAATGAGAACATCAAAATGCTAAACGAAGTGTCAGCCTCTCACTTCATAACCATTCAGTTGCAGGATGCTCAAATCAACCATTTGATGTCAGACCATTACCCATCATTTGCCGAGGACTCGCCTAACTACAACATGTGAAACTCTGAGGATGACGAATAGTCGCTGACTTGCGTCGTGCCACGACGTTAACTAAGGTGTTGGTTGGGAGTCAACCCAAACCCCATATTATCTTATATTTGCATACTACTACACATAATAGTGTCTTAGTCTTGCAGATTGAAGTGTGGTAGGTGCCAAAGAGGTACAAAATGGCGAGCAACAGACCTAGTCAGCGAGTCGCCGAATACATTGATGATCAGCGCTATTTCACCATTTGACTCAAGGTACTCTCTAAGCTTGAAATATGTAAAACACGGCTCAGGAAGGTTTCGACGATTCACCCATCTGATCGGCGTCCTCGAGGGTCACCGCCGTTTGAACATCTACAGTTGCTGCGAAGTTTTGTAGTGTTTGGCGAAGCGCCGAGTCACTCAGAATTCAAAGCGCTATCACCGAACAAGAACGAACTGGATAAGCTGCAGGCCAACAAACAAAATGAGAGTTGATTAGTCAGTCAAGAGTGTGGGTTTGGGGTAGGTGCATTGGAATGCTAAGAGAAGTTGTACTGAGCTTGATGAATCACTCAACAGTGCACCAAACGTCCCCAACATACCTTCTACTTTATGTGACGTCTGTTGAAGAATTCCAACTCGAAACAGCTGCCTAACCAGTATTATTCTCTAGCCCTATCTCTGTCTTTACTTTATTTGACCTAGGGATTATTGTTATATATTTAAGGATAAATATTTTTATTTGTGGTGGGGTTAGGCCCACCTGTGTGTGCTACTTACTTTTTGCTTACGTTTGTGTTTATATCTGGGTTGTTCTGTTTAAAATTGTTTGTAAACTGGTTTTATTGGATATTTAAGCTCATGGTTCTCTTTTGTTTTTAATTGCAAATGATTTTGACCCTTCCAAAAAAAATTGAATTTTTCGCACATTTTTTCCACCCCTCATGAGTTGAATGTGGCTATTCTTTGCAAAAATTTTAATCTCGATTTCGATCAATACGATGACTTGAATAGTGCTCTCAGTTGAACGAAGATGAATGCACGGCTACAATGAGGCCAAATGAAGTTGCATAGACAATATGTAAACTCGTTGCATCTCGTTGTGATTAGTCATTTACCGAATTGATTCTCTTGCAATGACCATTGAACACTAGCGAAAGTGTGTAGTCTTGTTTGGCTTAAGCGTCGATGCCTTGTGTGATTAGCTTGCTTTGGAACTTGCATGAATAAACCTAGAATTTGCCTTGTTAGTTTGATTGATTTAGAAAGGATTCCTCTTGAGATGATCTTAAGCAACTTTAAAGAGTGTGAGCCAAATTTGACATATACCTCTTTTGTGGCCTACCCATGAGCGTGTGAAACTCTTTGGAAAACCCTTTGAGTCTTACCTTTCTTTGGAAGAACCTTGATGAACCCTAGACCTTACTTGAACCACTACCTACAATCCTCTTGAGTTGTGGTTTAGCGAATAACCAACTTAGGCCAAAATCCTAAGTTGGGGGTGTGGTGAAAGGGAAAAGGAGGAGTCAAGAAGTGCAAGAAAAGTCCCCCTTAACCCATGGTATTGCATAAAAATGGAACCCCTTCAATTCAATTCCAAAAAATAAAAATTAAAAATAAAATATAAGAATAACAAGATAAAAAAATGAAAAAGTATGAAGGGAATCGGGTTTCAAGCAATCCATGGAGGATAATAAAAAAAGTGACTTAGAAGCACTAGAAAAAGAATTGATAAAGGAAAAGAAGGGAATGTCTTGAGAATGCCACAACTCACGAGGAAAAAGTCACTGAGCCTAAATGACCATACCTTTGCACTCAGCCCCATTACAAGCCTTAGAAAGACCTTTTTGATCTTGAGTAAGCCGAATCAAAAGTCGATTGGAAAATAAGGGCAAACCTATGGGTGAAAACATGCATTGTGTTCCTCTCTTTTGAGTGTGAGTGTTGCATCTGATTCCTGATCTTGAATTGATTAACCTCTGTGTGTGAATATGGAATCATTCTTCATGTGAGGGTATTTAGATACTTTTTGTTGATCTTGAACTTGCACAAGTACCAAGTATTGCGAGAATGAGAATCTTTTGCAATGGTGTGTCACAACTTGAATCTTTGAGTACACAATTGATCCTTGTATAAGTAAATTGAGTCTTGTTGTGTGTACTCATGATTGAGTCTTGTGTAGCACTGTTGGAGACACCTTTTTTGAACGACTGAACTCAAGTTTGCTTGAGGACAAGCAAAAGTTTAAGTTGGAGGTATTGATGAGTCCACAATTTGGACTTATTTAGAGCTTTATTTTGATAGAAATAGTGTCCTCAAATTCTTATTTCGTCTCAATATCTGATGAAAACTCTTAAATTTCAGGTATTTGAAGTTTTAGTGGAAGCATGGACACTTAGGCGCACAAAGGAACAAAAAGGCTGAAAAGAACGAAGAAGCTGAAGCATGAGCATCGCCAAAAACCTTTGGCGATTCGCCGAAAGGACAGACTCCTCCCTTTGTTCCAGTATGCGAAACTCTGAAGGAAGAGGATCAAAGAGGCGATGAAAGAAGCAGTCGGCACTTCGTCGAATAGTTTCGCGTAGCAGTACTATACTGCCCAATCATCCAGAACGTGACGATACTATAGGCAAACACTCAATGGCGATGAGACATAATAAGGGTGAGTCATCGAGTCATCCGGCGGATTCAACTAACCTCGCCGAACTATCCACCTGCACTAATTTCTGATGGCTATAAATACTAAACTCTTTATTAATATTAGAAGTTCCAAACCATTATTTTTTTTTTTAGAATAGAATAGTACATTTTTAGATATTTTTCTCTCAATTTTGGAGAGGGTTTTGTGGGAGACTTGAAGAGAGAAGGATTTCATCTTCCCCAAGTTGGAAGTGGGTCTTCTCCACTCTTCTTCGTTTGCTTAAATCAAGGTTTAATTTCTTATACCCATTTGATATTAGTATCATTTTAGGTGTATTTTGTTATTTCTTGATGTGTGGCTAAAAACCCCATTTTTGGGGTGTGATTTAGCAAATATGTGTTGACATTGTTGTTGCGTCTTCCTTATTGATAGGGTAGATGTATTTTAATGGTGATTTCACCTAGTGGTTGTAGTTTAATTTAATGGGTTTGTAGTTGCAAATACAAAACCACCCATGTGTTTTCGGCTTGCCCGGGAGGGAGGTCGCGAAACCAAGACCACTAGACTGATGGCCTAAGAAGTGGGTCGACATGCGGTTCAGCGTGAGAGGGTGAGCCCTATTCCCATATCCTGACACTCAGTTGGAGAGAGTGAGTGGGGTAAGGCATAGGCAGGTATTCATGCGGCAAATGGGTGTCCGAGAGGAACCCATTTGAATCGGGGTAAGTTGCCCGAGAGGGAACTTATTTCCATTTGAAGCTTAGCCTAGTCACTATTATCTTGCAACTTTTCTATTGAAAGCATGTACCCAACGATTTATCTCAACTTGTATTGCGGTCACACCCCAAGAACATTTCCCCATACTTGACGTTCTTGTTAATTTTTATTATTTTTACTACTTGTGACAAAACCCCCAATTGATATTTGACACTTTCGTGTCACCTCCTTTAATTTACCATGTTTTTGTTCGTTAATGTCTTTAGCTACGACTGCTTAGAGCTTAATTTTATTCTTCTATCAATTCTCAAAACCACTCCCTTGGGTCACGACCCCAACCTTTAGTTGGGTTACTATACTATCAACGATCGTAAACACTCATATTGCAGGTTAGTGTCGTTGGTCACAATAAGCATCAAGTCCCATAACAGTTCACTGTATAATAGACATTTCTTCTTGACTACATATCGGATTAAACAATGGTTTCTTGAAGTGAAAAATAGAATCACATATCTTTAAATTAATATGTTATGGGCCATGTAAATCTTCGTATTCTAATAGATATTCTCATTTAAAGTTGACTCTTGTTTTAAGTTACACAAGAACTTGATCATTTGGGAAGCCCTCTACTTGACTTTGTGCTAGAGGTTCCTTTTGAGTTTAAATATTAATTGCGTAATCCCTTTTCCTATTTTTCACCCCCTTGGAGTAGAAAAAAGAATAAAGTGAGTTCTAATGTATGCCTCTGCTAAATGGCAATAAAAGCGAAGGGAAAAATAATACATGCGTACACACTATTCAAGAATTACTATTTATTAGGTCTATGTCGTTAATTCTTTGTTATCCCCACAACCCTAGTTGTGGAATTAGATAGTCATAGTTGTTTGATCACAACTTATGATAATTTGGTTTTAAAAAATCATGAACTTACAATATGAATACTGATAATCCAAAATCTTTAATTGAATTGCAAAGCAAGAATCAAAGATAAAAAGTTTGATTAAAATCCAATGAATTAAAGAATTACAGCAAAAGTGATTTATTACTACTATTCCTCAAACTTCGAAACAAACATAACATCATAATTAAAACCTAAGGAAAGTATTTATAGACATCTAAACCTATACCAAACTGATCTGGGAAAAGTAATGTTGGCAGCTTCTACGTCTCCCATGTACAGACAATAGTCCTTTTTACGGCTCGTGGATTCCTCTCGTGGATGACAGTGTTGGATCAATCTCCACAACCTTTTCTACGAGTGAGAATTATGTTTTGTAGTCCATTGTAAGGCTCGTCCTGTCCAATCATGGTCTGAGCCCGTCTTGTTGTCAACTTTCTGAATACATGTAGGAACATCCATGTACGACTAGTAGAACTTTCTATAACTCGTAGTATTCCTTCGTGGTTTGGGAGTCATCATAAATTTAACACTTCATTCTAAAATACCCTTCCAAAATCCAGATTGGACTTTCCTTATTCGAACATCCCAACTTCCAAAGGGCATATCTCACTCATACGAACTCGGAATCGTGCAAACTCAGTGGCGTTGGAAAGATTATTCCAAGATATTTCCTACCATATCTAGAAGTACACCTAAATCATCCTGATCTAGTATTTATGGCTGTTTGAAGTTGATAAAACTCAACTTATTCTTACTTAACAAAATTTCAAGATTTTCATTCTTTCCGAAAAAGACTATTTCCAATTATGAACTCCTTCCTAGTTATTTCAATTTGCGAGATCTTACAATACCTCCCTCTTGGGAAAATTCATCCTCTAATAAGATTTATCTTACTAGGCTAAGGGTGCAACATCAATCATTCAGTTCAAACACCCAACAAGCAAATGCAAAAACAACATGCCAACTTATAAATGAATAACAAGAAAAGGATTAGTACCTTAATTCAGAACTTCTCCGGATTTGAAGAGATGTGGATATCTCTTCTTCATATCCTCCTCAGCTTCTCAAGTAGCTTCCCCAACAAATTGGTTCCTCTACAGGACTTTGACTGATGCTACCTCTTTTGTTCTCAACTTGCAAACTTGGCGATCTAAAATCTGAACAAAAATCTCCTCATAAGACAAACTATCCTTGATCCCAATATCTTCGGTTGGTATAATCAATAAAGGCTCTCCCATGCATTTCTTCAACATGGCGATGTGAAATACCGGAGCTAACTCTTGTGGTAGCTCCAATTCATAAGCTACTTTGCCAATCCTCTTGGCTATTCGATAAGGTCCAATATACCGGGGACTAAGCTTCCACTTCTTACCAAATCTCATAAAACCCTTCATGGGTGAATGTTTCAAGTATACCCAATCATCTACTTCAAACTCTAACTCCCTTCTCCTAACATCAGTGTAGGATTTATGACAACTCTACGACGTCTTCAACCTCTCTTGAATCACTTTGACCTTCTCCATAGCTTGATGAACTAAATATGGTCCTATCAACCTAGCTTCACCAACTTCAAACCATCCAATAGGAGATTTGCATATTCTCCCATAAAAAGCTTCATAAGGAGCCATTTGGATGCTAGAGTGTTAACTATTATTGTAAGCAAACTCAATAAGAGGTAGCTGATCATCCCAATTACCTTTGAAGTCAATCACATAGGCCCTCAACATATCCTATAAGGTCTGAATAGTGCGCTCTGCTTTTCCATCTGTTTGGGGATGAAAGGCAGTACGTAAGTTCACCTTTGAACCCAAACCTTTTTGGAATGACTTCCAAAACTGTGCAGTGAATTACGCACCTCTGTCTGAAATAATGGAGACCGAAAATCCATGAAGTCTTACCACTTCTTGAAGATACAACTTGGCATAATCTGTTGCTGTATAGGTAGTCTTTACCGGCAAAATGTGGGTTGATTTTGTCATTCTATCAACAATCACCCAAATGGAATCATGTTGCATGTGAGACCTTGGTAAACCTGTGCTGAAATCCATATTAATCAGCTCCCACTTCCATTCCGGAAGTTCTATATTTTGGGCCAAACCACCGGGCCTTTGATGCTCTACTTTAACTTGTTGGCAATTTGGACACTTAGCAACAAATTCTACAATTCCTTCTTTATACTACTCCACCAATAGACTTCTGTCAAATCACGATACTTCTTTGTGGAACTTGGATGAATGGAATATCTGAAGCTATGAGCTTCCTCCATGATCCTCTCTTGGAGTCCATCCACCTTTGGTACACACAATCTACCTTGATATCTCAATATTCCATCTCCCCCTTGTTCAAAAGCTAATACTATTTTCTTATGAATATTTGCATTCAATTCAAGAAAAATAGGATCTTGGTCTTGCTTTTCATTCACTTATGACACTAATAATGATTCATCCCCATTCATCACCACTACTCCTCCTTCTGTGGAATCCATTAGTAGGACTTTTAAGCGTGCAAATCTATGCACATCTTTCATCAACTCTCTCTTTTGTTCCTCAACATGGGCGGTACTACCCATAGACAACCTGCTTAAAACAGCAGCAACAACATTAGCCTTACCTGGGTGATAAAGAATACTCATGGCATACTCCTAGAGTAATTCTAACCACCTCCTTTGTCTGAGATTAAGCTCTTTCTGAGTGAACACATACTGAAGGCTCTTGTGATCAATGAATACATCAACATGAACACCATACAAATAATGATGCCATATCTTCAAAGCAAATACTACAACAGCCAACTCTAAGTCATGAGTTGGGTAATACTTCTCATGAATTTTCAACTGTCTAGAGGCATAAGCTATAACCTTGCCATTCTGCATTAATACGCAACCTAAACCAACTCTAGATATATCACAATACACCACAAAACCTTGAGTACCTTCTGGTAAGGTCAATTTAGGGCAGTAGTCAACCTCTTTTTCAATTCCTGAAAACTTTTCTCACAAGCTTCAGACCATTGAAACTTCACAGTCTTCTGAGTCAACTTGGTTAAAGGGGATGAAATAGATGAGAACCCCTCTATGAACCTACTATAATAGCCAGGCAAACCCAAGAAACTCTTAATATCAGTTGTAGATGTGGGTCTAGGCCAATTCTGCACTACCTCTATTTTCTGAGTATCAATTTTAATTCCCTCTCCATACACAATTTGGCCTAAGAATGCCATAGATTCAAGCCAAAACTCACTCTTAGAGAACTTAGCATACAACTCTCTATATTTTAATGTTTGGAGAACTATTTTGAGATGACTAGCATGATCTTTTACACTACTCGAATAGATTAGTATGTCATCAATGAAGACGATAATAAACATATCTAAATAAGCTTTGAAAACTCTATTCATAAGGTCCATGAATGTTGCAGGCGCATTGGTCAAGCCAAAGGACATGACTAGGAACTCATAATGACCATAACTGGTCCTGAATGATTTTTTGGAATGTCACATTCCCTTACTTTCAACGGCTAGTAGCCTGATCTGAGGTCTATCTTAGAGAAACAAGTATCACCCTGAAGCTGATCGAAAAGATCATCAATTTTTGAAAGAGTATATTTATTCTTGATGGTAACCGTGTTCAACTAGTGGTAATCTATATACATCCTAAGAGAACCATCGATCTTCCTCACAAATAAGACCAGAGCGCCCCAAGGTGAGACACTTGGTCGAATAAAACCTTATCTAGCAGATCTTTCAACTATTTATAAGTTATTTCAACTCTGCTGGTGCCATTCTATATGGCGGAATAGAGAAAGGACGAGTATCTGGAAGAATATCTATGTCGAAGTCTATTTCTCTCTCAGGAGGGACTCCGGGTAGATCATCTGGAAAGACTTCTGGAAACTCTTTTACTATAGGAACTGACTGAATATGAGGTATCTCAACAGTAGAGTCATTAACTCGGACTAAGTGATAGACACATCCCTTGGAAACTAACTTTCTTTCCTTAAGGTATGAAATGAAATGACCCTTAGGTTCTGCTGAACTACTTTTCCACTCTAATACTGGCTCACTAGGGATTTGGAACTTGACAACTCGAGTTCTACTATCTATTGACGCATAACAGGCATGAAGCCAGTCCATACCAAGAATGACATCAAAATCTACCATGTCTAGCTCAATTAAATCAGTCATGGTGTCTTTGTTATTGATAGAAATGACACAATCACGATAAACTCGCTCAACTAGAATAGACTCCCCAATAGGTGTAGAAACACTTAAGGGCTAACTAAGTTGCTCAGGAAGACCATCAAAATTCATCGCAACATAGGGAGTTACAAAGGATAAACTCGCTCCTGGGTCTAGAAAAGCATAAACATTAAAGTTAAAGACTTTAATCATACCAATGACAACATCTGGCGAGTTCTCTTGTTATTGGCGACTAGTGATCGCATAAAGACGGTTCGCTCCTCCACAGGTATTGAAAGTAGACCCTCTAGGTGCAACTCTATCTGGTGGAGCAACCGAAGAAGACTGGGCTCTATTGCCCCTATTACCACTACCATGCTTGTTCTTTGGACACTGTTGCATATAATGACCATTCTGGCCACACTTGAAACATCCAGTAGAGCCATCACGACACATGTCTGAGTGGTTCCTACCACACTTAGCATATGCAGGAATCTTAGTAACCCGTTGTGCCATACTACCTTGCGACTGTGCAGGTATAGCTCTGAAATTCTGGGAATTCTGACTATTGTACTCACATTTGTTTCTAGGTGCAGGTGCACTAGCAGATGATGGAGCAAGTCCCTTCTGCTTATGGTTGAAAGAAGATTGGTTCGCCTTACTCTTTTGTTGCCCGGATTCATTCCCTGATGTTTTAACTCTTTTGTTCTTAAACTCTTCCCTATCCCTTAGCTTGTCCTCCACTTGTTGCACATGGATCATTAGACTTGCTATGCCTATGTCACCTATTAGCATGGCTGCCTTGCTTCCCTTATTTGACAGACGAGGCAACCCAACAACGAATAAACTCATCCTGCTTCTCAGTCGGCAACCATCTCTTTGCTTCTCTTAGCTCACGGGGAAAGAAACGCCCCATGGAAGCACTCTCAAAAACAGTCCAACTCACAATCGGTTACGCGCAAGAACTAGTTAGAAAGAAACTTTTTAGAGATGAACTCTATCGTACAAAATAAGTAAGAAAAAAGTGACATAGTTCCTAAATATTGAAGCCTCCTAATTATATATGTGGCGCGCTTCACACCAATAACTAGGACTCTACAGACACGACTTCATAGACTCCCTAGGACTCTTGAACTCTGTGCTCTGATACCAAGTTTATCACGCCCCGAGCCTACACCCCGGATGTGGCTGGCACTTGAGAACCATTGTTGGCCTCAAGCAAACCCTTGGCCTGGCTTACTTACTCAGCGGAAGACTCTACGCATTATTACCATGATCAAATACTCTTACTCAATTGTTTAATAAAATAACTTAGAATGTTTACAAGTCAACATTCAACTTGGCCAAAATAGCAATTCAAGTCTTAACATATGAAATGATAATGTAAAGACAACTAAACCACTAACTGTCTATGATGCCTCTAAAACAAATAGGGATGTCGGGACAAGACCCCCGATCATTCTAATAATGAAATACTGAAAGAAAAATAAAAGGAGTCCTCCGGAATGCAAGGAGGCTCACCAACTGACTTTGCGTGCTCAACTGGATCAACAAGGCGCTGGGTGATGATCCTGGTTACCCGTGTCTTCATAAAAAGGTGATGCATACCAACTTGCATCAGTACATTGAATGTACGAGTATGTGAGTTGGAATGCTAAACATAACTCAAGCTTGAAAAGAATTTGAACGGAACACTTACCTTGGCTTTACTCAACTCTTGAATAACTTAACTCAATATAAAGCAATAAAGCATACCCAATATATAGAAAACTTGTAAAAATAGTGGAAAACACCTTAGTTTGTTAAAGAAAATGCAATAACCAACTCAACTTTACACATATAATAAAGTAATGTAGTTTTTGTGGGAGTTTCTAACTGACAACCAACACATGACCCTAAGTGGTGATACAACGTCTTGCCCACGCTGGCAAAACTGTCCTATACTTTGCCGTCATATAGAACTCCTTAACTAAGTGGATCCACTAGTCTATGCTAAAAACCAACTTAAGGAGTCATCTAAAAAGTATGATCATTTACTACCCATGATGGCTACTTGGTTTATGAAAACTTGAGTTTATCTGAACTCGCATCCCCATATCGGTGCTCAATACTACTCCAAAAATATACTTAGCTCATATGATTTAAAATCAAAACTACTTTGTTTGGTTTGAGATAATTACTCAAAACTTTAGCTTAAAAGCTCTCTTGGAAATCGGTGTTTCCCTTTCCTGTTCAAATATGAAATCAATTAAAATTCTTGGGAATACATAGTTCCCTTATATATTTTTGAGAAATGAACTCAACTCTTTACTCTTTTCTTAACTTGAAATTTAAGTCATAAAACAAAGTTAAAATGTTTTTGAAAGACATTGAAAACTTTATGAACTTCTCTTGACTTGCTTCCTAACTTCTAGGCTTGACTCTTAAATTTCCTTGAATTGAATTATGGATTCAAAGTACAGGATCTCATGTTTATGGAAGATTTCATGATGTTTAGATGTACCTAGGAGTGTTGATATCAACTAGAAAACATAGGTACATTGCTAAGAAACTAATACGAAAAGTTAGGGGATGAATGAGGTGATCTGGCGTCCTTGGCGCTCTGAGAGGCGCGTGGCGCCAGAGCATAAACTTCAGAGCTGAAGTTGTGGCGCTCTATTTGGAACGTCTCCCCAGAGCCCAAACTTCAGACTCTGAAGTGTGCTCTGAGAGGCGCGACACCCCAAGCCCTGCCCAGAAAATCTCCAATTTTTTTCCTTCCTTTTTCATATCTAAACCATCTTAACACCAATGGTTCTTTCCCTAAACGTTTAGAATCGACTACATCCTCAGAATACATCAGATTCTACTCGAAATCACACCTAAAAATGTGAATCAAACTCAAGAAACTTCAACAACACAAGAATTCAAACGAATTTCATCAAGAACTCAAAAGATTTACTTTCAAATCTAATAAACTTTGCTGAATTGAATCATGATTGGTGTGTGGATGAACTAACCCATCGCTATGTGATCTCACATATCTCATAGGGATCACCCCTTGACGAAATCCATAAGCTAAACGCGAATGTTCTTGACGATTCTTGATTTCTCTTCTCCTTTCTCCTCTTTTCTGTTTTCTCCAAGCCCTAGCGTGAACTTCAACTTTTCTAAACTGAATAAAATATAAATTTACCGCAATTAAATTCCTAAAAATTAATAAAAACAATTGGGTAAGGAAAAGACTAAAATACCCTTCCAAAATCCGGATTGGACTTTCCTTATTCGAAGAGCCCAACTTCCAAAGGGGAACTCACTCATACGAACTCAGAATCGTGCAAAGTCAGTGGCATTGGAAATATTATTCCAAGTACATTCCTACCATAGCTGGAAGTACATCTAAATCATCCTGAGCTAGGAGTTATGCCGTTTGAATCAACTTATTCTAACTTAACAAAATTCCCAAATTTTCATTGTCTCCAAAAATGACTATTTCCAATTATGAAATCCTTCCTAGATATTTCAATTTGTGAGATGTTACAACGTTATAATGATATTTGATTTTTATCTATTCAGTTGTGATTTAGACTTAGCAATGCGAGGGTTTTCAGGTGGAGGCTCAAATAGGTTAGTCTCTAGTTGCAATCTCTAGTCCCAAACTACATGCCCCCATAGGATTGTGTTAAATGACCTAGCTATTTGATCCACTTTAGTAAAATATGATGTGTAAGGATGCTACATGTTCAATTAGAATCCCCATTCTTTGGGTATGCGGGATGTACCAGATTCCATGACATAGCCCTCATGGTCTTATTGTCGGTTAAGCTAATATCCTACAAAGCGAATATGTTTCTTCAAAATCCATCATATGTCTTTTATTTTAAATGAGTTCACCATAAATTTTGAAATATATGTTGTTGCATCATTAAGCCTTTTAAGGCTCAAATATTGGTCATATCTCACATGTTTAAGTTCTTCATGCTATCATGTCTATTTATACATATTTCCCCCAAAATTAGTACATTCCATGAACTAATGCATACTTGTGCCGACATTATTTCATTAATGTAGGGTTTGGCGCTCCTACCCTTGCACTCGTGGTTAGTTGATCATTCTATCGCATTCAAGAGTTTGTGAGTCATTATGTTTAGAGGACCAAGACACGTTTACTTGATATAGATCTTGCTAGTTTTTTTATGATGTATGTTGTGTAGGGTTACGTCCCAACCACTCTTTTTGATGTTTAGATGGCTTGTTAAGACTATGTTAGACTTTCTCTTTGTTAAACTCTTCTATGATATAAGATAGTTTTTTTCAAACTTTTATTTTGATTATATTGAATGATGGATGCTAAGTGGCTTGTGTAGGCCTTTTGGAGTTCTATACACCATGTTACATTTAGGACATACTTTGGGTCATGATAGTTAACGGGGAACAATTAGGCATGTTGAATTGATTTTGGATTAATAGTACTTATTTCTATCTATATTGTGAGTAATTGTGTTTACTTTCTCTTTGCTTCTTTTCTATTGCTTCTTGTGATATTAAAAAAAAAATTGGGGGTTGTAAGCCCTATGAGAATTCCCTATGGCTTTGCCGTGATGAAGAATGGGGTAAGCTGATCATTGATGAGAAATTGGGCCTATGCAACAAAGCCAAGCCAATAACATTCCAAGATGCCAGAATCACTCACTTGTGGGGCAATGATTATGAAGTCGATGCTCAAATGTCCTAGTGAGCTTCTTACTCTAGCCCAATGATCTAAAACAAAAAGATGGCTTGATGGTGGGCAAGAAATCCAAGTCTTCAAAGTGGAGAGAACGAGTGAAACTGATGATTCTCGCTTGTACTCCCCATGCTCTTCAGAGAGAAATTTATCCAAAGTTATGGAGAAGGTTCATTGCCTTGAAGCAAAACCACAAGGGTGATGTATCCGGCGTCGCGTCGCGATGTTAAATTGTGCGCTTCATAAGAGGCAACCAATCGTTATCAAAATAAATTTGATTCATAGTTTAATTTTAAGTTTTTTTATTTTTAGGATAGATTAGATTTTGTTTTTGACTAATCCTCGTGATTTTAGAGTGTTTGGAGTTGATGTGAACTGGTTTGAAGGCAAAGATCTTTTAGGAAATGAAGTTTGGGGATGAAAACCCCTTCATAATATGACTTGGGTAACTTTTTTGGCGCCCAAACTTTCCAAATAAGGCTGGGAGGATCAATCAATGTGCCTTACGCCCACCAAAATGAACAGTGAGCAACCTGCAGAAAATGACCTATATAGTCGCAAAAGCGAGTAGAGGTTCTCTTAAGTGAAGTCCGCAAAAGTGGCGCTTAAGGGGAGGGGAACTCGCAAAAACAAACCCCTTCTTTTGATGTAAGGTTGCAAAATTTATCAGAATGTCACTTAAGCGAGACCGGAGACTTCAAAATTCAAAAATGCAGAAGCCAAACGGTTAGAAAGACAAAAAATAAAAAGGTTCTCCCTTTGACATTCCTCATCTATCTCAAATTTGGTTGCAAAACTCTTGTTCTTCAATGTGAAAGCACAATCCGGTATGTTTCTCTCACTTTTGCTCGCTTAAAAGGGTAAATTTTTTCTTGAATTCCTTTTGCTTTGTTGAAATTTTGGGGAATTGTTTGGGTGAAAACTTCTCAACTTGGAGGATTAAATTCTTGTGTGACATGGCCGAATCTTACTTGATTTTTGTTGATTCCATTTGTGTGGGTTGATTTATTTTATTTGGAGAAGTCTTAAGTACCGATTTCATGATTAATTGATGAAGAAATAGTTTATTCACCATGTGTTTGATAAAATGTTCCTTGAGAACTCAAAATTAATTTTAAAATTTTTTGTTGTGAATTGACTGAGTTCTCGGATTGTTTCTTTAATCATTTTTGGAATTGAACCCTTGGAAATGGATTTTTGTTTGAAAATTGTGATAAAATTTTGGTTGTTCATGCTGAGGAGTTGACTGGTCGCGAAAGTAACCCCGCTAGCACAAAAGATATCTTCGCTTAGAGACCTCTCTTCACCTTTGAAATTTCTACACAAGCGGCCTCATGGTCTCTTTTGCAATGTAAGCTTAAGTGAACATGGTCCACTTTTGGGAGAGCTAAAGCCTATTTTTGTCAGAGTTCAATTTTTTAGTAGACCTACTTTTGGTCGGATTCATTTCTAACGTTTTTCTTTGACTTCTACCAATAGAATCGAATTTTAACACATGTTTCTTATTCTTTCATGTTATTGTGATTTTCAGATTTCTGCAAGTCATTAATGGCACAACGATATTATAACTAAGAAAAGTTTCCTTTTTTTTACCGGAAAAATTAAAAATTAAAATTAAAGTGTATATTCTATTTGTGAAATCATATATATAATCACATGTTTATCTTACATCCAACAAAGATATAGTTCATATACTTGTAAATGATTTTCAATTTATTCAACCAGGAGTGATTCGTCTAAGGAAAAATAACAACAACGTGTTATCACATATATAGTGGTGGTGTAATATTATGAAAAATTATTAGTCAAAAGTTAATATAAGAAAAGATGAAAGATAGAAATAATCAATGTAATAACTATGCGAATTCATAATATTATAACTAATGAATGTTGAAGAGTGTGAATAACCTTTAAAATAATTAGTAATAACTAAGAGAATTTATAATGTTATAACTAAATTATTAATGTGCAATAGCTCTATCTCTAATAAATTTTATTCTTAAATAAATAAATAAATAGACTTTTAATTAATGTTACTATATTTTTTTATAGTAATCAGATTTTAATTTAGTGTAGGGACAAAATGAAAATGTTTATTCCATATTACTGAATATAAAATGTATTATGCAAATGATAAGTTTTAAACAATTCATACAGATTGACATATTTTCACATTTGTTGTGAGTTTTTTTTTTAAAAAAGAACTCAGAACAACTTAAAATAATATATTTTGATGTTAGAAGATTTTGTTATATTGATAATACATTCGTGACATATATAAT
Source organism: Solanum stenotomum (assembly GCF_019186545.1). Classification (NCBI taxonomy): domain Eukaryota; kingdom Viridiplantae; phylum Streptophyta; class Magnoliopsida; order Solanales; family Solanaceae; genus Solanum; species Solanum stenotomum. The sequence goes on from NC_064283.1 coordinate 33,026,693, forward strand.
ACTTTAATTTAAAGTATGGCGTTATTAAAAGTAATATGAACTTTTCTTCGTCTAAAATACTTAAATATTAAAAAATAGTAAATAAGTAAAACAAAAGGGCAATGTTTATATAATAATAATTCTTTTAAAGAAAACTTCCTAACATTCTAAATCACACAAGTACCATTGATAAATAAAGTCATTCTTTTGTCTTGAGCGTCAAAAACCAAATTCTGACAATTCTCTAACTCTTGAGGGGTTCAATAATTTTGGAAATAGATGTTTAGAAGCATATATTTACATCAGAAGAAAAATTGTTAAAAAAATTAAATAAATTTAGACTACATCATGTTAACTTCATATATTGGAACATTACATACTAATCTATATATTAAGCAAAAAAATAATTATTATATCATCAAAATTATTTTTCTCAAGTACTCGAGGTTATGGAATGTACCCTCTTAAGATAGAACGATTTACTTCATCAGAATGCTGGTACCTCATATTCCGCTAAACTTCGAACTCACTCAACGACAATAAATCACACAAAACTTTTTAAAATGCAAGAAGAACAAGAGTAGAAGATTAAAAAAATTGTTGTTGAAAAATGAGAGAAAGCCCCTCTATTTATAGTCAACAAAGGGTAGTATGAACAAGTGTTTCTTGTGTCTTAAATGAAAAGTCATGACCTTTCTGAGAAGTCATAACCCTTTGGAAAAGTCACAACTTATTGAAAAAGTAACAACTCTTTGGAAAAGTAACAACTCATTGAAAAATCACAACCCTTCGGAAAAAGTTACAACTTATCGGAAAAGTCATAACTCATCGAAAAGTCACAACCTACGTTAGAGATATTATAGTAATTTAATATTCAAATTAGGAGTTCATGATTTAAAGGTAATATATATATATATATATATATATATATATATACTATGTTGATCTGATCAGAAAGAAATTGCTCCTTGAAAAAGGCATTGCAATTGATAAGGTGGCCCCGATGCATCCATATTTCTACCAAAATATTGAAAACTCTGGATGGATTTGCATCACTACTAAACCATGCAAGGCAAACGAGCAATGAGTGAGGGAATTCTATGCCAACCTCATGGAAACTGACATATCAACAAAGTTGATCATTATTTGAGGCAAAGTCGTTGATTATGGGCTAGAAGCAATCATTGCATTATATGCGTTGCTAGATCACGACATTGAGGCCTTCGAGGCAAAGTATTGTGAGCTAGGAGCTTGGCTAGCATCAAAGCTATGCATGCGAAAAAATATTCCATGGTCTTTTACAGTAGTTGGAATTCTATGCTCTGATTTGACGGCCAGAGCAAGAACATAGATGTGAATTGTGTGCAGCCGAATCTCCTCAAGTGGGAACATTAGGAAAATTTCGGGGTTGAGGGCACATATTGTGTCTTGTGTACTTGATGACATACCTTTGAATATGGACCACTTGATAGTGAACGAGTTCCGGGAGTTTCAACACCATGACAACCTATCCCTCATTGTCCATTCTTTGTTCATGGAGTTGTGCAGTTGGGCTAAAGTTGAAGTGTATCCGGCTGATACTTGTGTGTGACCAAAATACCAAATATTTCCTCTTATGGTGCAAGGTGAAGGCACTATAGTCAAAAGCAAGAACAAGAAGATTGATTCGGGGAAATTTGTGCAGGTGGAGGAGGATTCTCCTATACCTCTAGTTTTGTGGACATTTGAATATTTGGCTAGTGAGTTTAAGAAGGTGAAAGATATACTAATGAAGCTACCTCAAGGGACGGGTTATTCATCTTATGGGCATGTATCATATGTGACACAACATGAGTTTGATGCCTACTTGAGAGATCCAAGGACGTAAAAGTTATGCTTGACAATTTGGGGAAGGCATACACCCGTTTGGCCAAGTTGCACGGTGAGTTAAGTATCTCACATAGCAAAATGAAAAAGCGGGAGAAGATTAGGGACAAATATTTCAAACGGATGTGGAAAGGAGTTAAAGGACTTTGGAATGTGTTAAGGCAAATGAACCACTCCCGACTTCTAGGCAGGAAAAGGTTGGAGATGAACCAGCTGCATTGTCTGATGATGAGGGAGATGATGACAGCGAGACCACTGAGAGTGAGGAGGATTGATGCAGCCTAGGGAGCCCTTTCATATTCTCTTTATGATTTTCATAGTTATGTTGTGAGGACACATTACCATTTTTAGTCGATGGTGCTCCCCTTTGGGTTGTTTTTATTGTTTTATTGATGTTTTGGATTGATATTCTATATTGGTGTTTTTGATTGCCCTTGTCCGGATTTTGTTTATATTGTGTGAATTGATAATTTTTTATTATCTTTTGGCATTTCTTTTGTTAGTTTCTTTTTGCGATACTAAATCATCATAGTGGTGTTTTCTTCTTGTATGCCTTGGAGAAGGAAAAGTTTGAGTACCCATAGCTTGTGAGATTGGAGTAGCCCTAGTTAAAACTAGACAAAAGGCTTGATTTTGCCTTATGATTGATTCAGTGACGTCATTCTTAAGGGAAACCATCGTTTTGTTAGGTGTTGTTTTCCTGGTTGGTCCTTTGATGTGAGGTTGTGACATGTTTGGTAGTAATAAACTTAGTCAAGCCTTGCAAATCGTAAATGAGCACTCCTCCAAAAAAATTATGAAAAGAAATTTTTTGAAGTGAATGAATTTGTGACAATGTTTTGACTCCTTTTGTGACTACATACTTAATAGGTGGTAAATGTGAACCTTTGTTCTTGATTAGGAAGTGAAATTGATCCATCTTGAATAGTTTGCATGGAATTTGGGGTGAGTTGTTGAAAATAATTCCTTGTGTTCACTTTTGTTAGCTATAACTTGCCTGATCGGTCTTGCGTTGTTGGTCTTGATTGAGTTTGGTTGGAGAAATGATCTTAGGCTTTTTTGTGATTGTTCTTGAAGTCTACTTGGACTAAAAACCCCACCTTTACACTAAATATATCCTTAGTTGTCCCCTTTGAGCCTAATCCTTTTAATTGGTAACGTCATTACAAGCCTTATCCTTTTTGAAATGAGTAATATTGTTTTGAATCCTTCCCTCCTTGAACTTGAAGTTGTGAAAGTTGACGCTAAAAGCCTTTGTTGGGGGCTCATAGAGGGATGCCTACCACATGAGGGCTTGATAAAAAAAAAGATTGAAGAATGGAGGAAAATGTCTTAAGAAGGAAAAAGTTTTGAAAAAGACGGAAAGAAAGTGAATAAATGAGATTTGATTCCTCCAAAAGTTGAAAATTGTTGCATGTGGGGCATCTAGAGTGGAAATAAGAAAAGAAAAATGAAAAATATGAAAGGTGCATTGGTTTGAAAAGTGAATAAAAGTGGAAAAGTTGGAAAATAATGAGTTGTTCTGTAGTTTTCAAGGAGGGTGTAGTCACTTGTACCTAAATGATATCCTAACCTTCCCTAAGCCTACATTACAAGCTTAACAAAGTCCTTTGAGATCTCTAATCAAATGAGTTTGAATCACTGTTGATTGAAAATATGGGCAAGCTTATGGTGTGACACTTGTATACATGAGATGTTCCTTGTTAGTTTGAGATTTTAATGTTTTTGTCCCTTGTCTTGTGAATAGGTGTGTGTGCATTTGGGGCACATTTGTTTCTTGTGAGGGCATGAAACCTAGGATAGATTGGTGAAGTTGATAGATTTCCAAATTGAGTCAAGGTAATTTGTTTAGTTGACTAGTGGTTTTGAGTCTCTTCTTGGGAATTATTGTTGTTACTTGATCGTTCTTGAAAATGCATTGTGTTTTAAAATTCTGCTTGGATTATAGGGGAGTTGCTTCAATTGGAAATCACTTACTTTCTTGCTAATTATTCGTACCAACCAAAGTCATGATCATGATCATAATCCTAATTTGAAATGGAAGTGTGTTGTGTTTAATTTTAGTGCATCTTGTAGTTTTGATTTTTGTGCTTGAGGACAAGCAAAGTATTTAAGTTGGGGGTGTTGATGATTGGGGAATTACCTCTCATTTGAGACTCTTTTCTTATAATTTTGTGGCAATCAAGTAGAGAAAGAGACAAATTATTCATTGAATTGTGTTGATTTCATCTATTCGTTTCTTGGAAGGAACATGAAAGAAAAGATTAGAAAAGGGAGCTAAAACTGGCATAAAATGGTCTTTGATCTGGCACCTATGAAGAAGAAGTCCCTTCTGTGATGGTCAACACAAGGTCAACTAGTCTCTTAAGCGACTACACAGGGATCATTTTTGCGAGCGGGCCACAAAAGGCGGGGTTCACTTTAGCGATAGGATCATCAATTTTGCGACATCCGCTTTTGTGAACTCCCAACTGCTTTAATGAGGCCTGAATGTTTGGACGTGGGACGAATTGGAATTTCACAGAGTTTGAACCCGAATTCTCACGAAAGGTAGAAGATAAATATTATTATGGAGGGAATTATGGATTATTGAACATTATTGAATCTTATCTTGGAATTTATCTTAGATTATTAAAAAATCTTAGTATTAGAATTAATTAGTTTTGGGTTGAGACTTTGAAGGCAAGGTCTCTCACAATTAATCATTTGGATTGAAGATTGTGTACTTAACAGTAATATATCTTATCTTATCTTCTTGTCCTTGCTTTATATTGCGTGAATTGTGGGTGTAATTGCTAATTGAAATTGGGACTTTGTACTGAAAATAGTCAATTCATTTGGGTCTCTGATTTCTCATTCTATTTCTTTTGTATGTGATTCCATGCTTTCGTGAAAATGAGTTTAATCTAGTTATCATGTTTGAATTTATGATTTGTGAGTGCATTCTCAGATCTAGCTTTTGATCTATCTCGGTTGCTCAAAAGAAAATTCGCAAAGTGGAGAATTAGATTGATAATTGCATATTAGCATTGAATCTTTCGTTTGAATGAAAGAGAGATTTAGGTTTTCATTGTTGAATGCAAGTCTTGCACGAAAAAGAACTCTAAATTAAGGTATTATGTTGGTTTATTGAACTACGTGATTGATACTGAAAGGAGATTTCATGATATAGCACAATGAGATCGAAAAAAATATTTGATTTGCGTTATTAAAGGGACCTAGCCTACCTATAATTGAATTAGCATGTGTTGATATTGCAATGTATCATTGAATTACTATTGAGTTTCAAATTTCCCAATTCCAGTTATCCCTTCCTTGATTAGATCTGTTCCCAATCATAATTATGTTACCTAAAAACAATCTTATTGTTAGTTGTATATTCTTAAGTTTAGATTGAAATTATTAGCTTGTAATTCTTTGTCTTTTCAATTGCCGACAAACTTTTCCATGTGGGGTTCTACCCCCATCTCTCTTCTTGGGTAATTTTATTCCTAACGACCGCTTACTCTTTTAAATTATTTTTAGGGTAGTTTGAGCATTGTCAAAAATGGTGTCATTGTAGGGGAACAATTAGGCATATTGAATTGATGTAGGATTTAGAGTTTACTTGTTTCTATCTAAATTTTGAATAGTTGTCTTTACATTCTCTTTGCTTTGATTATATGGCTTCTTTTGATATTAATTAAATGATTGGGGGTTGTAAGTCATATGAGAATAGCTCATGTCCTTGTCATGACGAAGAATAGGTTGACATGATCATTGATTAGAAATCAGGTGTATACAATTGTGCTAAGACAATAATATTCCAAGATGCCGGAATAACTCATTTGGGGCCAATGCCTGTAAAATTCAATGCTCATATGGCTTGGTGAGCTTCTTACTCTTGCCCAATGATAAAAAATGAAAAGAGGATTTAACGTTAGGTAAGAAATTCAAGTCTTTGAAATGGAGAGATTGAGTGAAACTCTTGATGCTCTCTTGTGCTCCACATGCTCTTTAGAAAGAAATTGATCTAAAGTTGAGGAGAAGGGTCATTGCCTCGAAGTGGAAACACAGAGGGTGATATATCTAGCATTGTGCCGCGACGTTAAATTGTGCACTTGATGAGAGTAACTCATCGGTATCCAAATAAGTTTGATTGGTAGTTTGATTTTGAGTTTTTGATTTCTAGGATATATTAGATTTGTTTTATTAATCCTCATGATTTTAGAGTGTTTGGAGTTGATGTGTACACGCTTGGAGGCAAAGATCTTGAAGGAAATTACCCGGGGCTAAAACCCCCTTCAAAATATGACTTGGGGATCTTTTTGGGAGCCCAAGCTCGGCCAATAAGGCTAGGCGGATCTCAATATGCCTTGAGCGCAAAATTGAGAAGAGGTTCTCTTAAGCAAAGTCTACAAAAGCGACACTCTCTCGCTAAAGCGTTTATCGCTTAAGAGGAGGGGAACTCACAAAAGTGAACCCCGCCCTTTAGTGAAATGTTGCAAAAGTCACCAGAATATAGCTTAAGCAAGACTGGAGACTTCAAAAGTCAAAATGCAAAAGACAAACGGTTAGAAAGACAAAAAATAAAAATGTTCTCCCTTTTCCATTCCTCTTTCGTCTCAAATTTGGTTCCAAAACTCTTGGTCTTCATTGTGAAAGCACAATCTAAAAGTCTATCTCACTTTATCTCTCTTAAAATGGTAAATTTGTTCTCGAATTCCTTTTGCTTTGTTTTAAGTTGGTGGTATTGTTTGGGTGAAAACTTCTCAACCTGGAAGGTTAAATTTTTATGTGAGTTGGCCGAATCTTGCTTTATTTTTGTTGATTGCATGTGTGTGGGTTGATTTATTGTATTTGGGGAAGTCTTGAGCAACCATCTATACTGTCCAAGCATTTGCCATCAGGGATTTTGCCACACCAAGTTCAAGTAGTCATAAAAGATCCACCACCATTACCTCCTTGAGGTTTAGGATTAGAAATATATCCTTGTTGAACTTAGGAGCTAAAGCATGTAAAAATCCTTGACCGGAAAACCTTTGTCGGAATCTAGAATGACCTTGTTAACTTGACTTAGAATGAGAAAATCCACAATCACCCACACGAGACCTCTTAAGATAGAACAATTTACTTCATTAGAATAGTGCTCATATTCCGCTAAACTTCGAACTCACTCAACGATAATAAATCGCACGAAACTTTTCAAAATTCAAGAAGAAGAAGAAGAGTAGAAGATTAAAAAAATTGTTGTCGAAAAATGAGAGGATGCCCCTCTATTTATAATCAACAAAGGGTAGTATGAACAAGTGTTTCTTGTGTCTTATCTGAGAAGTCATGACCTTTCCAAGAAGTCACAACCCTTTGGAAAAGTCACAACATATTGAAAAAGTAACAACTCTTTGGAAAAGTCACAACTCATTGTAAAATCACAACCTTCGGAAAGTTACAATTTATCGGAAAAGTCATAACTCATCGAAACAATCACAACATAAGTTAGGGATATTATAGTAATTTAACATTCAAGTTAGGAGTTCATGATTTTAAGGTAATATATATATATATATATATATATATATATATATGATCAATAAGTGTAGCATGCAAAGCAATGTCTACATCCTCTAATACCATTCTTAAATGTATAAAGACGAGGATAATAAAAAAAAAGAAAAAAACTTACTACATTCAAATTCATGTGCCGATAAGGAGTAACCAAAACATCATTTCAAGTATAGAAATAAGATGCAAGACAATAATCTATATTTCTTTGGATAAGAATAAAATATCCGTGAAATAAACTACCATATAAAAAAGTGAATTATTCCCTTTAAGAGAAGTTTTTACCCTATTACAAAAAAAAATAAAGAGAAAGCAATATCGAAAAGTCTAATAAATATGGATAATGGAATTTAAAGAATTATTCATCATATCTTCTACGATGAATAATATTTCGAACTACGCTGCAAGAAAATATAGATATTAGAAACATGTATTATATAATATATCATTGATATAAATAATATAATCAAACAACTAAAAAATTACTTGGACATAAACTTATATAAAATATGAGTTCAAGAGGAATATAAAAGAAATGCATGAAATAAAGAGGGTCAAAGCAAGGGTACAAAAATGTTAATTTAATCCTTCAAAGAAGTTTTTAAAATAATGGAGAAGAAAAGAGACCGTGAGTACTCTACTAATCACATGTTATTCTTATTATATTAAATTTAAAACTACTTTGTATATAACTTATCATCAATAATAAAATAAATAAGTGGTTACAAATTCCTCAATTGCAAGAATTAATGTTTGCCCACTTAATGAAATAACCAACAAGTATTATTTTTACGTCTATATAGTATAACCAAGCGAATATTGATAGCTGCATCAATTTATTAAAATGTATATTTAGCTTTTTTTCACAAAAATATTATTTGAATAGGGTTTAATTAAAGTAAGAAATGATCAATAGTTTTTTGATGGATTATTTTGTAATTCAAAGTTAAACTGTAAAAAATAAATAAAAAAGAAGTGTACAGACATTCAACTCAAGTGTGATGAAAATTTCTTTTGTGGTTTTGAGTTTGGTAATGAGAATAGTTGTATTTTTAGCGAAGGATAAGGTAAGGTCTATGGAGAGGCGAACAGTGATAAGCTAGGATACATGAATTCATAAAAATCATCAAGGTATGAACTAATGTTGATAGATAAGGGGATTGAGTTACACAATTGGATTCACAATTCAAATTTTTCATTATAAGTCTACAATCATGATGGTTTGTTTTGTCAAAGTATGGATTTGTAATGTAAGAAATGATCGCTTATACTACGTATTGAGCATTTCAAATTACTTATGTGCGGGTTGGATCGTAAAGTTTGTTACTTTTGATTGTTAAATGACCTAAGGAAGGGTTTCAATTTAAAGTGTTGGTTTACAGTACGGTAAATGGTAGGAATAGTTATGATGGTTATTAGTATTGAAAGTGTGGGCTTCAGTGGAATGATGGGAAGAGTATGTGGAGTCATATAAATAGAGTATATGTACGATCATAATGGGACCACTAGATTATGGGTAGCTAAAAGTCAACGAAATGCAGTCAACTGAATGAAAATATTTGATATGGGCTCTTTAGAGGAAGCATTTAGTGTTATTTCACCTTGGTTCCATACATTCTTATGTGACCACCTATTTCATTATGTACATGATTTGGATATGATTCACTAGCTATTCTCACACGCATTTTCACTTTTGTGAGTGGATCCCTAGTGGTGGATAGGGTGCTCCGATCCTGCGATGTCCTCTTGGTTGATTAGGATGTTTGTGAAGAATTGGTTATCTCAAATGACATATTTGGTGTCGTCTTGGAGCTGTTGAAGTATTGCAATAGTTCTACATGTACCACCTTACTTGTGAGAATTTATAAAAGAGATACCATGGGTATTTATAGTTATTCGTCAATCTTAATTTTAATCAAGTCCTCGTGGTCATATTTTGATTATGTGTGGTTGAATGTGGGGACCATTGGGTCTACTTCTACCGTTCTTAAGAGTAGTCTACAATCACAACTACTAATCTAGCATTTCGAAAGTGTTGTTAGAGGTTTTATATACTTGGGTGTATCTCTCGATGGTGATTACTTGATCATTTCCTTCTTTAGGTTAGATAAGTTTGGTTCTCCCTTGATGAGTACCTGATGTCTAAAGATCAAATTTTTATAACTTAAGCTCGTGAAGTCTACAATCAGAACTACTAATCTAGCATTTCAAAAGTGTCGTTAGAGGTTTTGTATACTTGGGTGTATCTCTCGATGGTGATTACTTGATCATTTCCTTCTTTAGGTTAGATAAGTTTGGTTCTCCCTTGATGAGTACCTGATTTCTAAAGATCAAATTTTTATAACTTAAGCTGGTAAAAAGTTTATGTTATGAGAAGAAAATCTTAATAAGATTTATGATGGTTTGTGCATTATGAGTGTGTGGTGGTTGGTTCAAATTCACTCCTAGTTGTAGCCAATATTGATTCAGAATTTTATCATGGTTATGTTAGAAAATATTTGTCCTGATGGTTGTGTAAAGGTCTAGTGGAAGAATCGGTCAGTTGAAGAGTCCACTTGGGAATAGTTTTGTTGTTAGTTGCGCTTACATACAACATAGTTATCATTACAGTATTGAGATGGTTCCATTTGAAGCATTGTATGGGAGGAGGTGTAGATCTACAAATGGTTGGTTTGATACATTTGAGATGAGACCTTGGGTACTAAAATTTTCAAGGAATCATTGAGACAGCTACCCTTTCTTATCCTCACCCTTTTTTGACCGTTTGGGATAAACGGTGGGTAAATTGGTATCTAATGTAACGACCCGTTAGGTCATTTTGAGTACTAGAACAATTTTGAATCTTTTCGTAAATTTTAAAGGGTGATTTTGAACTATTTATTTAATTACGGTGATTTAGTGGATGCGTATTTATTAAATAATTAATTTTTATAATTGATTGTAAATGGATCAAGTCATAAATTAATTTAATACTCCATGTCACTTGTCCCATAAGAAGAAATAAATTAATAAAATTCAGTAATTTTGGTTCATAATTAATTTAGGGAAAATAAATTAGGATGTGTCTATCACTCAAGAATCATACCTTACGTTCAGGCTTAATCTCACACCGCATAGGACTAATTTTACGAATCTCTTAGTACTCCTATTTCCCTATTTCCCTTTCCTTCCTTTTTTTTTGTAAAACAAAAAGAGAGCATTCTTTTTGTGAACTTGTCCACTTCACACTAACATTCTCATCATTTCAAAGTAGACGGCGTTTTAAGTTTAGACACACCATTTACAAAAATTAATCATTTCTAAAAAGTAAAATATATTTTCATTAATCAGTACATAATAAATAACTTGAAAAAGATGTAGATTTTTATAACTTCATGTCTCAAAATATGTATCCGCTTAATAAATAAAGTGTTCAAATATTATTAACACACCACTTTAAGTAAGAAATATCATGTGAAAACGATATCACATTTAAAAGTCTTCTGAATGTGAAAGCGATCCTTCCAAAAGAAGCAGTAAGAAAATTTTCCAATTATGGAAAACCCTTTTCTTCCTCCTATAATACAGTTGGCTCTCCATGGATTTAAGTAATATCTTTGATAGGGATAGGCGTTGTGATTTTGTCTTCTACTTTATTCAAAGTTGTGGCATAGTTCAATGGTGGTTTGGGTGGTAGTTCACCAATATGGAGCATAGGCCAGCCATCGCTGGTGTTGGCCATGACACCTACCGGCGAAGTTAATCTAATGAAAATATAGGGTTTTGGTACAAATTCCCTTGATATCTCATCACTTATGGAATACTAGTTTATGGTAACACATAGGTTGGGCAGAGACGAGCAGAAGAAAGATTAACTAAGACAAAGTTCATATAAGTTGTAAAAACATCAAAAAACTGAAAATTACTAAGGAGTCGTTTGATAGAGCATATTAGGAGGAATAGACCATGTATTTGTATGGTATTATTTAGTACTATGTTTGGTAGGAATTTAGGTCCTATTTATAACTAATTAATGGATTAGTTATTGATAAGTCCGAGATTTTGACTCATTTAGGGCTTTATTTTGATAGTATAAGTGTCCTCAAATGCATAATTTATGCTCTAGGCTAATGTTAAAGTGTTGATTTGCAGCTATGAAGATAAGGGGCAAAGCAAGGAGACTACCAGGCAAAATGGAACTAACAAGCTGAAGAAGTGAAGAAAAGCGATCCTAGTGATTGCCAAGACCACTCAAGGAACAACCGAGTGGATCTTTAGCTCTCTCAAAGTTCTAGCATGCCATCACTGGAGAAAAACCAATTTGGCGATAGGAATGGGAAGTCAGTGGATCGTCGAACGACTCTGGACAACAACTATGATCGCCGAAGTTTACAGAACTCTGAGGACTGATGTCCAATGCAAATTGGTGATTTAAGGGAGCGAAGGGCAGATAGCCGACCTGGTTGGCGAGGCGTGACTTACTTCGCCCAATTACCTTTCAGGCAAAAAGTTGGGCAACTATAAATTAAATTTAAAAAGAAGAGAAAGGGAGTTCCCACAATTCTGATTCCACAGTTCTTAGAATTTTTAGCTTTCTTTGAGTGTTTGAGTTCCCATTGCAGACTTTGAACCTTTTGAGACAATATTTGGAAGAATTTCAGTTGGATCTTTGAACTAATTCAATTTAGAGCATTGTAGAGACTTGGAAACTTTTACCCAGCTCATGGCTAACATAGTTGGTGATTGGTTTTCTCTTTTTATAATGTGTAGCTAAAACGCCAATTCTTGGGGTGTGATCATGTAATTATTGGCTTAATTAGCTTATTGGTATTGTTGTTTAATGATTTAAATGTTGTTTTATTGTGGGTTTGATTAATAGCTGAGTAGGAATTCATGAATTGTAGTTGCAAATACAATTTTAGCTCAGTGTTTTAGGCTTGCTCGAGAGAGAGGTTCTAAAACCAAGGTTATCGATTGATGATTATAGCGTGTCGGTTGTTATGGGTTCAGCTTGAGAGAGTGAATCTAAACTCGCTCCTACCTATGTAGCTCGAGAGAGTAGATAAATTAAGGTTTTGGTCTGTTTTGTAGTGTTAAGCTTGTTGAGGTTCGAGAGAACTCGCCTAAACCATAATAGTTGTTCGAGAGAAAACTATTGCACTTATAGTCTAGCCTACCCACAGTGATTCAACAAATTATTAATAAACTTCAATTACCCATATAGCATAATTACCCTATAATTGATCACATACCGAGAATTTCTCTTCATATTGTTGAAACCCATGTTTCCGTATTCCTTTTAGTTGTTAGTTGACAAACCAATCCCCCCCTGCATCTGACATTTGTAGTCACCCATTTCAATTTAACTAAGTCTTTTCGATCATTTCTATTCCTACCACTAATTAGAATACATTCGTAACTTCATAACTGAATTCGAACTTATACCGCTCACTATGGGTTCGACCCCAACCTTTCGTTGGGTTATATACTAGATTACGATCGCTCACATCTAGTATTAGATGAGGTGCAGTTGAGCGTTTATCAAAAATAGCGCCATTGCTGGGAAGTGGTGTTTAGAATTTTATTATTGAAGTTTAAAGTGGTAATTTTTTGTTTTGTAGTTGACTTGACTTACTTTGTTTCATTTTTGCGATGGCTTGTTTTGAACAAAAGAAGAAATGAGCGTGAACGAGAGTAATGGTAGCCAAGTTGGCCACCAAGATGATAAAGGAAATCTTAATGATGTGAATGGCCCAATTTAATTGGGTGGTGTTGGTGTGATATGTCTACCTCCAGTTGAAGGGAATTTTGTCTTCCATTTCACTAGCACAATGCTACAAGTCCTAAAAATGAAAGGATTATATGCAGGACTAGCCTATGAAGATCCCCATGAGCATATTCAGAACTTTGTGGACATTTGTGCTCCATTCTCATTCAAGAACATATCACAAGAATCAGTTCATCTTCGATTGTTCCCATTCTCTTTGATCGGTGAAGCTACCAAATGGTTAGCTGATCTATCGAGGAACTCCATCACCACATGGGATGAACTCACACGGGATTTCATTGGGGGATTGTTTCCCCTGTCAAAAATGATGACATTAAGGGATAGTGTCCAAAGTTTCAAATGTTTGGACGGTGAACAAATCCACTAGACATGGTTGAGATTTACTTCAATGTTCGACTCACGTACTACCAAAAAACGTGCTTCTACAATACTTCTATATGAGTCTTGACTCGGTGAATAAAGGTGTTGCTGATTAACTTGTTTCCGGTGGTATAATGCACCTGCCTTATGAGGTAGCGTCTCAACTCCTTGATGGCATGACCAAGGTCAATAGAGCATGGTACACTTGTAAGGACCAAGTGAATCATCTCACTTCTAGGATGACAAATGAGCAAATCGAGAAGGATCAAGACAGACCAAAATATTGCAAAAATAATGACCCAACTGGATATATTGTCAAAAAATGTGATGAGTAATAGGTCAAAGAGTGCAAATGTTATGGGTATTGGTGGAGTAAACCCAGAAGAAACATAATTTGAGGCGCTGTATAAGGAGGAAGTGAAATTCCTTGCAAACCAAGTAGGAGGTTTTCATCCAAACTGTCCAAGGCATGGAAATTTGTGTTGGAATAGAGATGATGTATGGAGATACCGTGACAGAGAACGGCGTGATCATAATGCCAATTGGAAGGAAATGGATGGTGACAAGGAAATATATGTTCCACCCCATGAACATCAAAAGCCTAAGGAGAAAAAGGCTGAACCGGAGAACTTTCGTACGAAAGACATGCTAGCACGCATTCTCAATAAGGTGAAAGGGTCGAACAAAGTTTTGAAGGAAATTAAAGAGGACGTCTCTACACTTAATCAGACAGTCACCTCGTATTCAGTGTCAATCAGCAATTGGAAACGCAAATGGGTCAAATTTCATCTCATTTGAACTCAAGGCCAAAAGGAGGGTTGCCTAGTGACACAATGGCCAATCTCAAAAAATGAAGTTTGAATTGGTATCTTCGTTGTGCCACAATGTTAGTAAGGCGCTTCTTGGGAGGCAACCCAAGTTTTTGGTGTTTTTTTTAAACTTTGCTTTTGAATAATGGGTGTTGATTTTGTAGGTTGAAAAGTGAAAAGTATTGGAAAATGGGCAATATGCGAGCTAAAAGTCCAATCGGTGACACGCCGAACAGGTCGGCGTGCTCGATTAAGACCGTCGTTTGAATCACCCAACTTGATGGGGGGATTATGTAAAACTCGGCAAGCCAAAAGCTCAGTCAGCCACTCGCCAAACAGGTCGGCAAGCCCGATTATGTCTGTCATTTAAACCCCCGAATTGCTGGGAGTTTTGTAAAACACGGCGAGCCAAAATACAATTTGGCGCATCGTCGAGTGGGTCGGCAGACGCGATTTGCTTCGCCGAGTATCGCATGAACTAAAGGGTTTTAAAAGGGCCAAACGGTTTTAAATTTAAAAATCCTTCACTCTCTCATATGTTCAACTCACGTACTGTAACGACCTGATTCCGTCGTTAGAGAAAAGCCAATGGGGTCAAAAAAAATTTGGTAGTAACTTGGGATTTCCTAGCCCAGTCCAGATTAGGACGAAATCGGAGTCAGTAAGGTCTAGGGAAATTTAGTAGTAATTGGGTGTTCTAATTATGATTTGATCACATGAGTAGATTACTAAGACGTTAAGGAATATGTACGACTTTCCGAAATTGAATTCAAGTGATTAGAACTTCCGAAATAGATCTTAGCATGAACAATATTTTTTGAGAGTCATTGGTTAAAGGTGTGTTGTGAAATGGGGGTCTTGGAATTATTAAACTAGTTCACTGGTTCCGTGTTAGCAGTTGGGGCGGGATTGCTGCTGCCAGGGCGGGGCCGTTGTAGCGGGGTGATAACCACTGTGGCGGGTCCGACGCGACTTAAGGTCTTAAATAAACTCCAAAACGTCTTCATTCTGCACCTTTCAGCTATGAGAGGTAAGGAACAACCCCAGACGAGTTCTTGGCCTTTTTCACCATTCTTGAGGCTAAAGGTAAGGTTTTCACTCCTTGAATCCGTATTTCGATCTGTAGAACATAGTTTCTTGGGTAATAATCATTGGGGAAAGGTTTTGATCTGAAGTTAATGGTGGAAAAAGTTATAATTTGGGTATTGGAATCTTGGGTTGGCCTAGGGTTGATAATGTTGATTATAATCCGACTAATTAGGCATTGTTTATTAACCCTTGTGTTAATTGTATGGTTTTAGACCATGAACAAGCGGGAAAAATCAGGAAAGGGAGGATTCAAGTGCCTTAGGGGATTCAACCTTGGATTAGAGGTAGGTGATTGTTGTGATTCTATGATTGTGTGATGTATGTTTGTTCTTGCTTCATTATGACAAATATATGTATATGAATGCTGCATTATTGATCACACTTGTTATAAATGAGATAGATAAATGATGCTTACCATGAAATCATGACTTAAATGTATAATCTTGAGGATATATATGTGATTGTAATTGTGGTGTGTTGAATGGATCGGTTGCCACATTCCGGCATAACTAATTTGGATCGGTTCCCACGTTTCGGCATAACTAACTTTGATCAGTTGCCACATTCTGACATAATTATGAGATCGGTTGCCATGTTCTAGCATAATTATTAGATTGGTTAAAATGTTTCGGTATGCTAACTATTTGGGTGTGGGTTCTATGAGAGGACCATTGAATTGGGTTCCGTGAGAAGACCAATGAATTGTGTTGTGTATCTACTTATGATAAGTTCGTTCATATCTAATGATGATTGATATTGGAAAATGGTATGTTGCTCTAAATTGATATAACTGTGATATGTGAGATTCGTGAAGTTGTTCATTGTTCGTATATGTTGATGAAATTGTATATGTTCGATATGTGCATGTGATTATATTTTTATATTGACTAATGTATGTTACACTTATTGGGATAGTCTCATCATCCTACCAGTACACTGTGATTGTGTACTGATATTGCACTTGCCTGATCTTTGTTGAGTACACGGCATCTTCAGGCGACTATTGATAGACCTGAGCTAGGTGACTATTGAGCGTGACCGAATTCAAGGGTGAGTCAATTCTTTCAGGCTCCCATGGATCTCTCGTGTTTAAGTCCACCTTTTTCAGACTTAGACTATTTATTTAAGGTGTTTTGTTTAGCTTCGAGGTTGTACCCTTGTTCTTACACTTGTCGTTAGTAGAGTTATGGTACATTGACTTTCAAGTTCTAGGGGTTGTTCTTCCGCATTAGTTTGGTTTTTTTTTTGTTAAAATCTTAGAAAATATGGGGACTCCATTTTAATAGTCATTTAAACTTGCTTCTATATTTTTAAATGCATAGTTTTTGGTTAAGTTGTTTAGTCTGGGTTGTAGTAATGGTTCTCCCACTGGATGGTTAGTGTGGGTGCCAACCACGACAGTCTAGGTCGTGACAAAGTTGGTATCAGAGCCCTAGGTCGTTGATCTCATTGTACCAAAATATTTCTAGTAGAGTCTTACGGAACGGTACGATGACGTTCGTACTTTTATTCGAGAGGCTCTAGGACTTTACGAAAAACTCACTTCTTTCTACTCCTTCATTCTATGACTTGAATCCAATTGGTATATGGGTGATAAAATTTGGTATCTTTCCTCCTTCACTCTGTGGTCCAAACTAGAGTAACAAAAGAGGTAACACCATCACTAGCAAGACAGGATGTGTAAAGTCTATCGACAGTTGAATAGGGTCAGCATTCAGAACAACTATCCATTTCCTTAGATGGAAGACCTTTTTGACCAATTGCAAGGTGCAACGGTTTTCTCTAAGATTGATTTAAGGTCTGGCTACCATTAGTTAAAGGTTAAAGTGGTTAAGAATTGGGTTCGACCAAGTTCTATGATGGAAATTAGCAATTTTGTGGGGCTCCCTAGCTACTATTGTCGCTTGTTGTATGAGTTAAGTCCAATTGGTATCTCCCGATTCCAATTGAACTAGACGTCGTAGTCCTAGCTGAAGGGACACAAGAAAGTTAATGGAACTGAGAAGGTTTCAATTAGTATCTGGCCTTATGGGCCGTATAAGGCATAGATGATTAGTAATGGTCGTCTATGGAATGAACAAATTAAGGAATTTGGATTTGTCTGCAAGTTGTAACTACTTGAGTGTCATGAAACTTGTTGTGAAAAGAAAGTCATCACGAGATTAGGTACAAGGGTCTAGATAAATTACGATGTGGTTCGTAAGCGAGAAATATGGGCGTGCGTTGCGACCAACTGATAACCGTGTGAGAGTCTAGGTGTATCTTGGGGATATGTGTGTGGTAGTGTTGAAACGATGTAAAAGGATTCTAAAGTGCGTACTTCGTTGGGTTAACCGGGGGGTAGACAATGGTTGTCCTAGCTAAGGATATTTTCTTATATGCCTAGTTATAGTCGGGAAATCTAAGGGAAATATAGAAAAGAGAGGAACCCCAGAAATTGTTGGCAAGTGTTCTGTTTTCGTCAGGGTCGCTGGGGCAGGATTTTCTCCGCCATGGCGCGACCGCCAGTGCGAGACATGGCGAGACTGAATCTCAGCCCTGTCTCCCTTTTTTTCCCCAAGTCACAATTATGGATCGAATCGTACCCGAACTTACCCTCGCGATCTAATTCAGTGTTCAACAATCGAATATAAGTTATATGGTGTGTTAAAATTATGGAGAACATGGGCATATGCGGAGGAAATAAGCGAGGCTGTGGAGCCTGGGGAAATGGTAATGCAGGTAGGTGAGTAATGCAACCAGGTAATAAGGTTTCCCATCAATATGACAGGGCTCAGTTTTATGTTTTTTTCGGTAAGACCTAGTTTGAGGGTGTGATGCAGTTCTCACAAGAGCTACTCTTGTTTGTGCCAAGATGGCTATTGTTTTGTTTGATCTGGGTTCTACTTATTCGTATGTGTCAGTTCAATTGCCTTGGGATTCGATGTGGTTTGTGATATACTTGATGCCCCCATCCGTGTTTCTACCCTAGTTGAAGAGTCAGTCATAGTCACTCACGTATATCGTGTTGTCCTGTTGTGTTTATAGATTTTCAGATTTGGGTTGATTTGGTTATGCTGGATATGATTGACTTGATATAATCTTAGGCATGACTTAGTTGTCCACCTATTATACTAGGCTTAATTATAATACTAAGTCGGTAACTCTAGAGATCCCTAGTAGGGAAAGATTAGAGTGGGAAGGGGTGTACAAGCCTAAGCTAGCTAAGATCATATCCTCTATTCGGGCTAGGAAATTGGTAGGGCAGGGTTGCTTGGCTTATTTGGCTTATGTTTTGGATGTTGAGGTTAAGTATCCCTCAATTGAGTTTGTTCCTAGGTGTCTGAGTCTATGGAAGTGTTTCCTATGGATTTGCCTGGTATGCCTATGGATAGAGATATAGATTTCTGCATTGACTTGGAAACTGGCCCTCGCCTTATTTCGATCCCTCTATACCGTATGGCCCCATCAGAACTTAAAGAGCTTAAGGCTCAAAACCAAGACCTTCATGATAAAGGTTTCATCCGTCCTAGTGTTTCCCCGTGGGGTTGCTCATGTCTTGTTTGTTAAGAAGAATGAGGGTAGTATGAAGACTGGTTAATTTATCTTAAGCCATAAAGGAGTGGATTGATACCGGAATGACAAGCTTATGGATAAAGAAAGTCCCACTGAGTATACTTAGGTGAAGGAAATTAAAGTATTTAGTAAGAAGGTGCATATAAAATTGGGTTAGTCCTTTGATTTTGTTGAGTATATCTGGGTTTAAGGTGTCATGTTGATGAAAAGGTTGACTTCGTAGTGATAGTCAAGGTTGACTAAGCGTAATGGTAATAAGAGTTCGTAATGGATTGTGATGGGATGCAACTATATAATAAGATGTTGGTTATGCGAATTTTGTACAGTAATTACAACTTGCGAGTATCTAAGGTTGAGGTTTTCCAATATTTGGTGAGTAAAGTAGTTGTATGGAAAGTTTTAAGAGATGGTGGGACACCACTCGAACCGAATTTAAAAGAGCTAGAGTTATAATAAAGGAAAATATACTGGAATGTAGTACAACATTTAGAGAGAGGATAGAGCAAGAATGTTTTATTTGATTGCAAAGGCTAAAGAGATATCTTCAGAGAGGTAGATAATTGGGTTCAAAGGCGTGTGATTTATTTCGTGTTGATGTGGCTATGGTAATAGTGTCACGGGTCCATCAGATGGGTTAAAAACTATTGAAAAGTATTGGAGAAAGGATTATGCAGGCATTAGCTTGAGCGTGATGATAAGTGCTTATTTTTGTTTTTGAATTTAGTAATGAGTACGATTTGATTGTTAGCGAAAGATATTGTAAGATCGATGGAGATGCGATCGATGATAAGCGAAGATCCATGATTTCATAAAAATCTTCAAGGTATAAGCTAATGTTGATAGATAAGGGGATTGTATTATACGATTGAGTTACAATTCATGTTTTTCATTGTAAGTCTACATTCGTGGTAAGATATGATGTTAAGGTATGAATTCGCAAGGTGAGAAATGATCAATTGTACCCGGTATTGATCATTTGAAAAGACTTACACCTGGGTTGAGTCGTAAAGTTTATTACTATTGATTATTCAGTACCTAAGAAAGGTTTCATTTAAAAAGTGTTGGGTTACAATAAGGTAAATGGTTGGAGTGTTATGATGGTGTTAGTATTGTGAATATGATTCACTAGTTATGCTCTCGTGTGTTTTCACTTTTGTGGGTGGATCCCTAATGGTGGATCAGGGGTACCAAATGTTCCCTTCGTTGAATGAGAAGATTGGGAAGAATTGGTTATTTCGAAAGACATAATTAGTGTTTACTTGGAGTTGTTAAAAGTATTTTAGTGGTTCTATATGTACCACCTTGCTTATGAGAGTTCATAGAAGAGATACCATGTGCAATTATGGTTGTCCGACAATCTTAATATTCATGTAGTTATCAAGGTCATGTATTGATTATGTGTGGTTGAATGTGGGGATCAGTGAATCCAATTCTACTATTCTTAAGAGGTATATAACTACTAAATCTAGCATTTCGATAGTGTTCCTAGAGGGTTTGTGTGCTTGGACATATCCCTCAATAAGTATCTGATGTCTAAACACCAAAATTTGATAACCTAAGCTTATGGAAATTTATGTTGTGAGAAGGAGATGTTGATAAGAACTATGATTGTTTGGGTATTATGAGTGTACGTTGGTTGGTTTAGGTTCATTGCTATTTGTAGCGAGTATTGACATGAAATTTTATCATGCTTAAGTGCTAAATGATTCGTTCGGATAATTGTGTCACGGTCTTTGAGAACATGTTGTAGACATGTGTACGATCAACTTTGGCGGTTGTTGGGAATCGTTTTTGTTGTTAGTTAAGTCTACATACAATAATATTTATCACTCGAGTATTGTGATGACTTTATTGAGGCATTGTATTAGAGGATGTGTAGGCATTCAATTGGTTGGTTTGGGGAAGAGGATATTATCATAAAGTGAGACTCAGTTTTGATAAACAAGACCTTCTCTATGAGGAAGAATCAGTTGAAATTCTTGATTGTGATGTATGGAAGCTAAGGACATGCGAGACAAGTATCCCCAGTAATTCGACGATTCAGATACTACTTTACCCTTACTTCAGCCAGTCTTTCCTTGTTGATCACTTTGGGACGAGTGATGGGTAAATTGGTATCTATAGTAACGACCTGATTATGTCGTTAGAGAAAAGCCATGGGGAAAGAATTGGGGTTAGAAAACTTTTTGGTAGTAACTTAGATTTCCTCGCCTAGTCCAGATTTGGATGAAATCAGAGTTAGTAAGGTCTAGGGAAATCTAGTAGCAATTAGGTGATCTAATTATGATTTTGATCACATAAGTAGATAGCTAAAACGTTAAGGAATCTGTACATCTTTAAAGAATTGAATTATGGTGAGTAGAACTCCCGAAATCGATCTTAGCTGAGTAGAACTCCCGAAATCGATCTTAGCATGAACGGTAATTTCTGAGAGTCATTGGTTAAAGGTGTGTTGTTAAATTGGGGTCTTGGAATTATTAAAATAGGTCATTGGTTCCATGAAAGCCGCTTGGGGGATTGCTGCTGCCAGGACGGGGCCGCTGTAGCGGAGTGAGGAGCGTTATGGCGGGTTCGACACGACTTATGGTCGTAAATAAACCCAAAACGTCTTTCTTCTGCACTTTTTGACTTTGAAGGCTAAGGAACGACCCCAGACGAGTTATTGGCCATTTTTCATCATTCTTAACGATAAAGGTAAGGTTTTCACTCCCAGAATCAATATTTCGATCCGTAGAATGTAGTTTCTTAGGTAATTATCATCGGGGAAAGGTTTTGATTTTACGTTAATGGTGGAAAAAGCCCTAATTTAGGTATTGGGATGTTGGGTTGGCCTAGGGTTGATAATGTTGATTATAATCAGGCTAATTAGGCCTTGTTTATTGATCCTTGAGTTGATTGTATGTGTATAGACCACGAACAAGCGGGAAGAATCCGGAAAGGGAAGATTCAACTGCCTTAGGGGATTCAAGCTTGGATTCGAGGTAGGTGATGGATGTGATTTTATGATTGTGTGATGTATGTTTGTTCTTGCTTCATTATGTTACATGTATATATATGAATGTGGCATTATCGATCACACTTGTTGTATATGCAATAGATGAATGATGGTTACCATGAAATCATGATTTAAATGTATGATCTTGAGGATATACTTGTGATTGTGATTGTGGTGTGTTGAATGGATCGGTTGCCACGTTTCGGCATAACTAACTGGGATCGGTTGCCATGTTCCGGCATAATTAACTTGGATTGGTTATCACATTGCGGCATAATTATGGGATCGGTTGCCACATCCGGCATAATTATTGGATCGGATACCACAGTTTTGTATGCTAACTGTTTGGGTGTGCGTTCCATGAGAGGGCCATTGAATTGTGTTCCGTGAGAGGACCATTGAATTGTGTTGTGTATCTACTTATGATGAGTGAGTTCATATCTAATGATAATTGATATTGAAAAAGGGTATGTTGCTCTAAAGTGATATAACTGTGATATGTGAGATTCGTGAAGTTGTTCATTGTTCGTATTTGTTGATGATATTGTATATTTTCGATATGTGCATGTGATTATATTGTTGTATTGAC
This sequence comes from Solanum stenotomum, assembly GCF_019186545.1. NCBI lineage: Eukaryota > Viridiplantae > Streptophyta > Magnoliopsida > Solanales > Solanaceae > Solanum > Solanum stenotomum. The sequence continues at coordinate 33,049,243 of NC_064283.1, forward strand.
TAATGTATGTTACACTTATTGGGATAGCCGCGTGATCCTACCAGTACATTGTGGTTGTATACTGATATTGCACATGCTTGTTCTTTGTTGTGTACAGGGGATCTTCAGGCGCCTATTGATAGACCTCAACTAGGTGACTATTGAGCGTGACTGGATTCGAGGGTGAGACAGTTCTTTTAGGCTGCCATGGATCTCTCCTATTTAAGTCCACCCTTTTCGAACATAGACTATTTTTTTTAAAGTGTTTTGTTTAGCTTCGGGGTTGTACCCTTGTTCTTAGACTTGTCGTTAGTAGAGTTTTCGTACATTGACTTTCAGGTTCTAAGGGTTGTTCTTCACCATTAGTTTGGTTAGTTATTTGTTAAAACTTTGGAGTTTATGGAGATTCAATTTTTATAGTCATTTAAACCTGCTTCTGTATTTTAAATGCATAGTTTTTGGTTAAGTTATTTAGTTTGGGTTGTAGTAATGGCTCTCCCACCAGATGGTTAGTGTGGGTGCCAATCACGACGGTCTGGGTCGTGACACGTACTCTCACACCAATATTAGATTTTTCGTATTCTTGCATTTTTATTCTCGTTTCGTTTGGAATCTTTGCTCGGGACAAATTTTGGAATTACTTTGTCTTCCCAGAGTATCAGTTCAATTGCTTATGTTTCATCTTTCCCCTTATAAGCTCGTACATTCAATGCACTTGCGTCATTCGATCTGCATCTTATTTATGATACATGTATAGGTGTTCAGGGTCACGAACAAGCATTTCATTGATCCCATTTCATTCTAGCTAGCTTTGGTAAACCTCTTTGCTTTCTGAAGGGCTCCACATTTACATTCTTTAGATTTATTAAGATATTGTGGGTCTTGTGTTGACATCTATCGTAGTATTTAGAGGCTCCATAGACAGTAGTAGTTGAGGAGTCTTTTTCCCTTTCCCTTGTTAATATTTTGAGACTTGAGTTGCCTTCTTATGGCTATTTGAATATTTCCTGACGTTTCTGAGTTTATCAATAGTTGAGACAATTGAATTAATCTTTGCATTTGAAGTTCTTGTCGTTGAGTAATGTCTTTCCCTGAGTGCTAAGCTAGGCCAAGGATTCACTTGGGATCAGTGATGGTTCTAGAGTGTCGGTCAAGTCCAGGGTGTAGGCTCGAAGCATGACAGAGGGGGAGAGATTACATTTCATTAATGAGGAACAATACTATAGTTGGACTTTTGTAAGGTAATATGATTTAGTATACTCAAACTAGATATCACTATAAAAAATAAATAAAAATACTATATTAATATTATATGCACATTCCGTGGATACGTATATTAGTAACGTATATATACAACAATGATGAGATAAGACCACAATTAAAATTTTCAAAAATACATTCTCTCATACTCATTTTAACATTATGTCAAACACATACTTCCTCGATTTTATTGTTTGTGTTGAGGTAAAGTTGAATTTTATTTAGTTGTTTCTATCGAATCTGACCTGTTTATTTTTTACCCGCCCCGACCAACTTGCTTACTTATCTTTTTAAACCCCCACGATAAAATTCATGCCCCTAGCTTAAAGTTTACAATATTTGCAATAATTTGGCATGTAATCGTATAAGATTTATATCGATGTTGAGATTATTTCCCCAGAAGATGTCTTCCTAACTCCAACATTGATCCGTTTGGGAAATTCTTTCAATAAGTTGACTTCAACCTTTACCTTGACACAACTAGGTCTAGATTTTCTTATTGTAGCCATGTCAACATTTAACTGTTTTCCCATTGCTTTGGACATCGTAAATAAGGATTCTTTAACGAAAAAATTAGGTGATAGGGATGGAACAGAGGTCCATGCTAAGGCAGTAGTAGTTTCCGCCTCTGGGTTGAACTAGGGTTCCCACTTTAGAGGTCGCATCTGATAGTATACCCATCTTTAGCCTTCAAAAAATATGCCGATTTTTTACATGACATTCAAGTAATATTCCATAGTAGTAAGGTGAATTAGGATGTGTCTATCACTCAAGAATCTTGCCTTACATTCCGCCTTGAATCTCACACAGTAAAGGACCAATTTTAAGATCTCTTCTAGTTCTGACCAGCTAAAAGAAAATTTTCCAATTATGGCAAATGGTAAATCTTCTTTAATGATTATGGCCTCAACCTCTTCTTCCTCCCATAATACAGTAGGTTCTCCATGGATGTAAGTAATATATTTAATAGGGATAGGCGTTGTGATTTTGTCTTCTACTTTATTCAAAGTCGTTGCATAGTTCAATGGAGTGTAGGGAATATTAGGAGAAATTTAGGGCCTATGTATTTGTATGGTATTATTTAGTACTATATTTGGTAGAAATTTAGGTCCTAGGTATAACTAATTCATGGATTAGTTATACACCATACATGGTATAGGATGTATAACTAATACCTTCCATTTGGTGATATTAGGAATACATAGAATTTAATACCATGGTATTAATCTATGTAAAGACAAAAATACCCCTCAAATCCTTTTAACGGGTTTATTTATTTTCTGCATTTTATATTATATATTTGTACTAGTAAATTTATTTAAATAAATAAGTTTACAAATTTTATTATTTAGAAAGAGTTGTTTGTTGTTAATAAATCCAATACAAATCAATATAATATTTGAATGTGAGTTGTTTAGCATTTACAAATTGAAAAGGCAAATATATCACCACATGATATATATATATATATATATATATATATATATAAGCATTTTGGAAATAAATACCAATTAGAAGGTTAGAGACGATCTAGAAAGCACTTGATCATATCATGATCTGATTTGTAAGCCTACTTAATTAGGGCTTGAGTAACACGGTATAAATAATAATAACATGTAAAAATCCAAACCCCCGTGTATACTTGATGTGATACATTGTATGTATCTAAATGATGATCGACTAGGAAAATTCAATAGTAAATGCAAAATTCGTGTTATTATCAAAATAAAAGGGTTTTATTAATCATTCAATATATTTTTTTAAAAAATTGTTCTCAAATAAAATAGCAGTCAAATGCAATCCAATAATATAATTCTAATTAGGGAAAATCTAAAAATGATGATCGACTAGGAAAATTCAATGGTAAATGCAAAATTTGTGTTATTATTAAAATAAAAGGTTTTTATTAATTATTTAATATATTTTCAAAAATATTGTTCTCATATAAATTAGCGATCAAATGCAATCCAATAGTATAATTCTAATTAGGAAAAATATATAAATGATGATCGACTAGGAAAATTCAATGGTAAATGCAAAATTTGTGTTATTATTAAAATAAAAGGTTTTAATAATCATTTAATATATTTTAAAAAAATATTATTCTCAAATAAAATAGCGGTCAAATCCAATCCAATAATATAATTCTAATTAGGAAAAATCTCTAAATGGTGATCAACTAGGAAAATTCAATGGTAAATGCAAAATTCGTGTTGTTATTAAATAAAAGGTTTTTATTAATCATTTAATATATTTTAAAAAAATATTGTTGTCAAATAAAATATCGGTCAAATGCAATCCAATAATAGAATTCTAATTAGGAAAAAACTCTAAATGATGATCGACTAGGAAACTTCAATGGCTAATGCAAAATTGGTATTATTATTAAAGTAAAAGGTTTTTATTAATCATTAAATATATCTTTTTTTCCCAAATTGTTCTCAAATAAAATAGCGGTCAAATGCAATCCAATAATATAAATCTAATTAGGAAAAAAATGAATTGTCTAATTATAATCATTAACGTCTATATCATTAAGTTATTTTAAACCACAATTTCTTATATAAAGCTCTTGGTGTTAAGACCAAAAATCACAATTTCTTAGTGATAGTTTAGAGATGACAAGAAGAATTAGCAAGGGTCGTCAAAGTGTTGACATGGTGAAAATAAAGAATGCTAGAAACTTAGGAGTTACGTTTTCTAAGCGACGTGCTGGTCTGTTCAAAAAGGCTTGTGAACTTTGTACGCTATGTGGTGCTGAAATTGCCATTGTTATATTTTCCCCGGACGGTAAAGTTTTCTTCTTTGGTCACCCTAGCGTGGACACGTTGGTGGAGAGTTTCCTTGGGAGGAACCTCCCTCCACCAAATAACGATGTCCACAATCAACAAATCGTGGATCTTAGAAAAATTGGTATTTGTGAGCTCAATACCAAGCTCATGAACCTCGAGGGGGTTCTCTAGATGGAGAAATATCGCGGAGAATCCCTTCGAGAAATTAGGAAGAGAGCTGATGGTGTATAGTGGGAATCTCCCATGGAAGAACTTCACTTATTCCAACTTCAACACTTGAAGAAGGCATTGGAAATTCTGAAGCAAAAGGTTGAAAAAGAGGCACAAATGGTGAATAATAATGCATTCCGATTTCAGACATTGGGAAGTGCCTGGACTCCTCCTAATTGTGCTAGCTAAAGTTCTTCATATGGACTCAATGTTGGTGGACCCTTTGCTAATAGGATTATTGGATCTACTTCTTCCATAGTTCCTAATTACTAGTTCAGCCGTCATTCCTAGTGCGCACGTTATGGAATTGTCAAAAATAAAATATTATATTAAGTGTCTAGGTTCATTTGTCATTTGAGCTATCCTGAGTGTTGTGTTCATCAGTTATGATTCAGTTGAAGTCAGTACTAAGTGTTGTGTTCATCAGTTATGATTCAGTTGAAGTCAGTACTAAGTGTTGTGTTCATCATGTAATGTTTATCCGTTATGATTCTAGTAATTTTAATTATATATGTTATGTTATTAGTCCATTGCCATGTTGATTTTTTCCTTTGAATTGCATTACATATTAATTTCTAGTTTATCAAAGATATTACAAACGTCTGGGGAGTATCCTCCTTGCAGATTTGCTTCTACGATTCGTAGATATTTTAATTTGTGAAACACAACATCTTCATTTACTGTCCAATCTGTTCGAGGGAACCCTTGGAGATTGGGTAAATTAGCCAGCAAAGTCATGACTTCCCATGGTATACAAGTACCTTTTAATTGGAATTCCTTGAGATTAGATTGCGAGTTCTTCTTATGATTTCCGCAGCAAGAGGATAACATATATATAGTGGCAATCCAATATCAAAACGTCTTATCTCTGACATTTTTCATATATCAACCCTGTCGATTCGACAAAGATTTCTCTTCGAAACATATCACAAATCTACAAGCTGAGGTATTACACAAGAGAAATCATATTAATCAATTGAAAAAACATCCAATACCTTAAGCAATTTGAATTGTAAAACATTTGTTTCGGAATATCTGGTTGCATTGAAATAAAGGTGGAAAATCAGGACATCAAGACTTATAAAAGACTTTCTATGAGGTGGAAAATTAGGACATCTCACATAATTAGCAGCATACTTGAGCCGAGTGGTTAATACCATTCCGTTTCTATTGTCATCGATCATTTGGAAATATTCTTCGCATTTGGTCCCATGCCTCACTACTCCATATATCTTCTTTGACAATTAGAAATCTCCTACCCTTCATACCTCTATACACAATCTCCATTAGTTGATCACTGCTCATTTAGTGATTGTTTCCTTTAATTGAAGACACAACTTCAAGAAACATTTGTCTCTCATTGTATTCTTCGGAGATAGTGATCCATGCATGTTATTAATCGAGAAGGAATATATGATCAATCATTCTAAATTCTTTTGGCAAGAGTTATCTTACCTATACCGTCCATACCAAAAATTGGTACAACAGTTAAATCGTCTGTTGTTCAAGTATGGTGTTGAGGTCATCCTCTATCCGAACAATAGTAGTTTCGTCAAATGTTATACCTTTTTCTAGTGCGGGAGTTGTTGCTTGTTCTGAAGATTTGCTTCCATGCTTGTTAAACTCAATTTGTGCCACTGAATCAACATATTTTTCAGTTTTAGCAATTCTTCCTCCAAGTATTTACATGCCCCCCTAGTCATGAATCGTCACTTTATTATACCGCTTGGGCTTGAAATTAAGAATAAGTGAGTTAGCCGTAGTGTGAAGAGTCTAGCTCTGACACAACAGAATACCTAAATCTAGCTCCAACCCCGACTTCAACATACGTGTTCTAAGCTTCAATGGAAGTTGGAATAAGCTTGATTCCTATATGGCTTACTAAGGATTTCCCTCTTCAAATTTAGGAGATTTTTTTTCCTACATAATGGAATAGGCAAATGTCTCTTTATATTATTAGATACACTAGTTGTGGACATGAGTGTTGCGCGTTTAGTCCTATCAAGTATTTCAAACTTTCTAAAATGACATTAATAATAGTACAACATACATGTGTGCGTGTTTCAAATTTGTAAGTGAAAATACAATTTTCCATGTGAAAATATATGTTGCAACAATATAAAGCAATTGCAAAAGACAATATAATGTTACTCTTGAACAATATAATTCAAGTAGAATATTGAATAATCTTGTTGATTTATATTACTAAAATCTAAACAAAATAAAGCTTAATTACTCCATTCTTACAATATTGCAATCAAAATGTCCAAAAGCAAAATTGTCATCACACCAACCATTTGAGTTTTAACACTATAGAAAACTACCACCAATATAAATTGCTCATATTTAAGAAAACTATTAGGCTTAGTGTCGCACAAATATAAATGGAACTCTCATTTTTATTTAAAAATGAAGTTGTTAATCTCATTCATACAAATTGTAGAAAAACTAAAAATAAAACAAAAAGGGTGAAAATGAACAAATATGTATGTGTTCGCAACAATATATTACATAGACAATAAAGTTACACAATTAAAATTTTTGATTAATGAGACACATCGAATCATGACACATGAATTTTTTTTTTGGTTTGAAAATTCAAAGAGTCACTGAATTGGAAGAGTTTAATACATTGTTTTCTCTTCTACTTTAATTAAATTACTTAATCTAATCGATTATCATTATAATGTTATAACATAAGAAATAAAGTATAGTTGTTGGGCTTCATATACGATATTATGTAATCAAAATATTAATACTTAACAAATTAAGTAACCATATGATATATGATATATCATATATAGATTATTTTAAGTAAATTGAAGGATAAAAATAAAAATAAATACATTTTTTTTTAAATGTAACTAATTTATTTTTTAAAAGGATAAAAATGTCTAACAATTTTCCATGAAAAAATTTTCTTTGAATTATTGACTTAATACCTTTCCACTTTTAGAATTTAGTGTATTATCATAATAATATTATATAATTACTATTTAATATTTAATTGATTGGATATTTCGTAATATTTTTATTTAGTGTAGGGGTAAAATGGTATTTCAACTTTTAACTAAAAATGTAACTAATTTATTTTATAAAAGGATAAAAATGTCTTAACAATTTTCTATGAAAATTATTTCTTCGTATTTTTGACTTAATACCTTTCCACTTTTAGAATTTAGTGTAAAATAATAATATATAATAATATTATTATATAATTACTATTTAATATTTAATTGATTAGATATTTCATAATATTTTTATTTACTGTAGGGGTAAAATGGTATTTCAACTTTTAACTTTTTTTGTCCCCACTTTTAGTAATACTAGTTTTCTGACACGTGCGATTACCAATTTCAAAAATATATGCTATAGTAAATAGTATTGCTTATTTAAGCGAAGATTTGAATAATAAGTTTAGCAAAAAATAATATGCAGATTTTTTTGTGAATTTTCAATGTGGATCGTCATATATATCTATTATTCACGCAAACTATGATGATGGTCAATGAAAAATTTTATTAGTTAGATGTAATTATGTATATATTTATTTCAATTTGATGAGGTTCAATCATGTAATTAGTCTTATCTCGCTAATATTACCTTATAGACAATATTTGTTTTGTATTTTTCCTGTCATCTAACCATAAGTGCTTTGCATGTGTATTCAACGTTAAATTGTTTAGATGTCATATGAACATGTGAAGAAAACAACTACATTTTATATATTCACATATTTTCACATTTGTTGTGAGTTTTTTTTTAAAAAAAAAAAGAACTCGGAACATTTTAAAATAATATAATTTGAAGTTAGAAGATCTTGTTAACTTGATAATACATTTGTGACATATATAATACTTTATTTTAAATACAAATACCTACCCAAATATAAGCATACATTTGCCTTAATGAAAATATTATCTCATAAAATTAGCTAATAAATACATAATAAAAATTAAACTAATACAAACTTCAACTTGCGTTATTACAAGTCATAAGAACTTTTCTTCGTCTAAAATACTAAAATATTAAGAAATAGTAAATAAGTAAAACAAAAAGGCAATGTTAATATAGTATAATAACTATTTTGAAGCAAACTTCCTAAGAGTCTAAATCTCATAAGTAGCATTGATAAATAAAGTAATTCTTTTGTCTTGAGTATCAAAAACAAATCGTGACAATTCTCTAAATTTTGGAAAAATATATTCATAAGCATATATCTACATCACAAGAGAAATTGTTAACAAAAACAAATGAATTTAGACTACATCATGTTAACTTCATATATTTTAACATTACATACTAATGTGTATATTAGGCAAAAAAATAATTATTATATCATCAAAATTATATTAGTTTCCTCAAGTACTCGAGGTTATGGAATATAGCCTCTTAGGATAGAACGACCTACTTTATCAGAATAGTGGTACCTCATATTCCGCTAAACTTCGAACTCACTCAACAACAATAAATCACACAAAAACAATTAAAATGCAAGAAGAAGAAGAGTAGAAGATTAGAAAAAATTGTGGTTGAAAAATGAGAGGAAGTCCCTCTATTTATACTCAACAAAGGGTCGTATGAACAAATATCTAAAAAATCATGACATTTTCGAGAAGTCACAACACTTTGGAAAAGTCACAACTTATTGAAACAGTCACAACTCTTTGGGAAAGTCACAACTTATTGAAAAAGTCACAGCTCTTTGGAAAAGTCACAAATTATTGAAAAAGTCAAAACTCTTTGGAAAAGACACAAATCATCGATAAATCACAACACTTTGAAAAAAGTCATAACGTATCGAAAAAGTCACAACTCATCAAAAAAGTCACAACTCATCGAAAAAGTCACAACCAAAGTTGGGGATATTATAGTAATTTATCATTTAAGTTAGGAGTTCATGATTTTAAGGTAACTAGGTTTACCACACGTGCGTTGCACGTGGTTGCCGTGTCTTGAGGTTGATTGTCACAATCAACTTTGGGCTTCATTGTAGCCCGGCCCGTCTGCCGCTGTGGCTGTGTTTTAGTCGCAAGTGTGAACTTCTCTATGGGAACCGTTTCTTTGCAGGTGCAAGCATATATTATTATTTGACCTTTACAGGGGCGGCTCTATTTTTGGAGATGTGGGATCGTATAAAGTAGTAGGCACAAGAAAATTGTGTATTACTTGGGGATTTTCCTAGGGATTGTATACAGAAATTTGCAGGAAACTTAGTTTCTTGCGGATTTTCCTGCCAAAAATAATCTGATGATAAAACCTTCCTAGGTAATTATTTCCTACGAATTTCAAAATCCCCAAGTAATTTACCTAGGGATTTATATTTCGCATGTAAATTACTTGCGAATTTTCTTGCAAAAATTAATTTAAAATTCGAAATTTTTTTGGTAAAAATTAACAAAATAGGAATGTTCTTACCATTTTTCCATAAGTAAAGCCGCTTGAAGATATTCTAATAATTTTTTAAGAAATTTCTTGTAAGCAAATATTAATTATTACCTCCTATTTAATTATTTAATTTATTAAACCCCATACACATATACACCTCTTCTTCTTGAATACTTGTATTTAATCCAATTTTTCACATATACACCTCTTCTTGATTACTTGTATTTAATACAATTCTCCACCTATATTAAATGCACTACTTAATCCCAACCCACTACCCAATGCCCAACATATACTAATTGCTACATTCTCACAATAATCTAAGTCATAACATTATATATGGAAACTTCTTAGCTTATTCCGTCGACGTGGTATAACTAGTACTAATGTCATTACTTTAATTTTTAGTGTATTTCTCCGATTTGATTAATTTTTAAAGATAAATTTAATTAAATTAATTGAGTATTATAATATAATTTTAATATTTATAGATTACACAAAAAAGAACTATAAAGTCATCTCATATTAATATGGTAACGAAATATATGTTTAATATTGGCTAAAGTTCATGTGATTTAAGTCTTAAAAAATGAAACATGGAAATTATTTATATATTTAAAATAAATCACTACCACAAATCATATCATGAAAATTTTATGTTTACACTTTCTATGAGATAATATCCATAACTAAGCATATTAAACATAAACAAAATTTAAATTATACATACAAAATTCTTATAAATAAATATTAAAAATATAAATATATTTATAACTTTAATGTGGAAGGAAATTATAATCAATAATTGATGGTATAACTTGTTAGGTATCTGCTGTATTTACAATTTAAATTTATCTTTTAATAATTATACTTAATTATATATTGGGAAATAAATAGTATAGTGAATTTTTTTCATTTTTAATATTGGTAAAAAATAATATATCAATTGAATATACAAATAAAAATATTTATTTTTCATTTTATATAATTCTTTTAACGAGGGGGTAATTATACTCTTCCCTATCCCTTAGCTTGTCCTCCTCAACTTGTTGCACATGGATCATCAACCTTGCTATTCCCATGTCACCTATTAGCATGGCTGCCTTACTTCCCTTATTTGACAGACGAGGCAACCCAACAACGAATAATCTCATCCTGCTCCTCATGTCGGCAACCATCTATTTGCTTCTCTTAGCTCACGGGGAAAGAAACGCCCCATGGAAGCACTCTCAAAAACAGTCCAATTCACAATCGGTTACGCGCAAGAACGAGTTAGAAAGAAACTTTTTACAGATGAAATCTATCGCACAAAATGAGTAAGAAAGAAGTGAGATAGTTCCTAATGTTGCAGCCTCCTAAGTATATATGTGTTGTGCTTCATACCAATAACTAGGACTCTACAGACACGACTTCATAGACTCCCTAGGACTCTTGAACTTTGTGCTCTGATACCAAGTTTGTCACGCCCCGAGCCTACACCCCGGATATGGATGGAAATTGAGAACCATTGTTGGCCCCAAGCAAATCCTTGGCCTGGCTGACTTACTCAGCGGAAGACTCTAAGCATTATTACAATGATCAAATGCACTTACTCAATTGTTTAATAAAATAACTTAGAATGTTTACAAGTCAACATTCAACTTGGCCTAAATAGCAACTCAAGTCTTAACATATGAAATGATAATGTAAAGACAACTGAACTACTAACTGACTATGATGCCTCTAAAGCAAAAAGGGATGTCGGGACAAGACCCTCGATCATTCTAACAATGAAATACTAAAAGAAAAATAAAAGGAGTCCTCCGGAATGCAAAGAGGCTCACCAACTGACTCTGCGTGCTCAACTGGATCAATGAGGCGCTGGGTGATGATCCTGGTTACTTGTGTCTGCATAATAAGACGATGCAGGCTAACTTGCATCAGTACATTGAATGTACGAGTATGCGAGTTGGAATGCTAAACACAACTTAAGCTTGAAAAGAATCTGGAAGGAACACTTACCTTGGCTTTACTCAACTCTTAAACAACTTAACTCAATATAAAGCAAAAAAGCATATGCAATATATAGAAAACTTGTAAAAATAGTGGAAAACAACTTAGTTCGTTAAAGAAAATGCAATAACCAGCTCAACTTTACTTATATAATAAAGTAATATAGTTTCTGTGGGAGTTTCTCTAACCGACAACCACAACTATGAACCTAAGTGGTGATACAACGTCTTTCCCACGCTACCAGAACTATCTTATACTTTGTTGTCATATAGAATTCCTTAACTAAGTGGATCTACTAGTCTATGCTAAAAAGCAACTTAAGGAGTCATCTAAAAAGTATAATCCTTTACTACCCATGATGGCTACTTGGTTTATGGAAACATGAGTTAATATGAACTCGCTTCCCCGTATCGGTGCTCAATACTACTCCAAAAATATACTTAGCTCATATGATTTAAAATCGAAACTACTTTCTTTGGTTTGATATAATTACTCAAAACTTTAGCTTAAAAACTCTCTTGGAAATCGGTGTTTCCCTTTCTTGTTCAAATATGAAATCATTTTAAACTCTTGGGAATACTCAGTTTCCTTATATCTTTTTGAGAAATGAACTCAACTCTTTACTCTTTTCTTAACTTGAAACTTAAGTCTTAAAACTAAGTTAAAACATTTGTGAAAGACTTTTGAAAACTTTATGAACTTCTCTTGACTTGCTTCTTAACTTCTAGGATTGACTCTTAACTTTCCTTGAATTGAATTATGGATTCAAGGTTCATTATTTCATGATGTTTAGATGTACCTAAGAGTGTTGGAATCAACTAGAAAACATAGGTACATTGCTAAGGAACTAGTACGAAAAGTTGGGGGATGAATAGGGTGATCTGGCGTCCTTGGCGCTCTAAGAGGCACGGGGCGCCAGAGCATAAACTTCAGAGCTGAAGTTGTGGTGCTCTAGCTGGCACGTTGCCCCAGAGCCCAAACTTCAGACTCTGAAGTGGGGTGCTCTGAGAGGCGCGACTCCCCAAGCCCCTGCCCAGAAAATCTCCGATTTTTCTCCTTTGTTTTTCATCGCTAAACCCTCTAAACTCCAATGGTTCTTTCCCCAAACATTTAGAATCGACTACACCCTCAGAATACATCAGATTCTACTCGAAATTACACTTAAAAATGCGAATCAAACTCAAGAAACTTCAACAACACAACCCACAAGAATTCAAACGAATTTCACCAAGAACTCAAAGGATTTACTTTCAAATCTTATAAACTTCGCTAAACTGAATCATGATTGGTGCATGGTTGAACTAACTCATCGCTATGTGATCTCACATATCTCGTACGGATCACCCCTTGATGAAATCCACAAGCTAAACTCGAACGTTCTTGACGATTCTTGATTTCTCTTCTCCTTTCTTCTCTTTTCTCTTTTCTCCTAGCCCTAGCGTGAACTTCAACTTTTCTAAACTGACTAAAATCTGACTTTACCCCCAATAAAACTCCTAAAAACGAATTAAAACAATTGGGTAAGGAAAAGAATAAATTAACCTTCCAAAATCCGGATTGGACTTTCCTTATTCGAACAACCCAACTTCGAAAGGGCATATCTCACTCATACGAACTCAGAATCGCACAAAATCGGCGGCGTTGGAAAGATTAATCCAAGAAACTTCCTAACATATCTGGAAGTACACCTAAATCATCCCGAGCTAGGAGTTATTTCCGTTTGACTCAACTTATACTAACTTAACAAAATTTCAAGATTTTCATTCTTTCCAAAAATGACTACTTCCAATTATGAACTCCTTCCTAGTTATTTTAATTTGCGAGATATTACAACGTTATTATGATATTTGAATTTTATCTATTCAGTTGGGATTTAGACTTAGCAATGAGAGGGCTTTGAAGTAGAGGCTCAATAGGGTAGTCTCTAGTAGCAATCTCTAGTCCCAAACTACATACCCCCATAGGATTGTGTTAAATGACCTAGATTGTTGATCCACTTTAGCAAAAGATGATGTGTATGGATGCTATATGTTTAATTAGAATCCTCATTCTTTCGGTATGAAGGATATACTGGATTCCATGACATAGCCCTCATGGTCTTATTGTCGATTAAAGCTAATATCCTACAAACCGAATATGTTTCTTCAAAATCCATCATATGTCTTATATTTTAAATGAGTTCACCATGTATTTTGAAATATATGTTGTTGTTTCATTAAGCCTTTAAAGGGTAAAATATTGGTCATATCTCACATGTTTAAGTTCTTCATGCTATCATATCTATTTATACATATTTCCCCCAAAATTAGTACATTCCATGAACTAATGCATACTTGTGCCTACATTATTTCATTAATGTAAGGTCTGGTGCTCCTACCCTCGCACTCGTGGTTAGTTGATCATTCTATCACATTCAAGAGTTTGTGAGTCATCATGTTTAGAGGACCAAGACACTTTTTCTTGATTTAGGTCCTGCTAGTTTATTTGATGATGTATGTTATGTAGGGTTACGTCCTAACCACTCTTTTTGATGTTTAGATGGCTTGTTAAGACTATGTTAGACTTTCTCTTTGTTAAACTCTTTTATGATATAAGATTGTTCTTTTGAAATTTTTATTTCGATTATCTTGAATGATGTATGCTAAGTGGCTTGTGTAGGCCTTTTGGAGTTCTATACACCATGTTACATTTAGGACATACTTTGGGTCGTGACAGTTGATGGGGAACAATTAGGTGTGTTGAATTGATTTTGGATTTATAGTACTTATTTCTATCTATATTGTGAATAATTGTCTTTACTTTCCCTTTTCTTTTTTTCTATGGCTTCTTGTGATATTTATAAAAAAATTGGGGGTTGTAAGCCATATGAGCATTGCCTATGGCTTTGTTGTGGGGAAGAATGGGTTAAGATGATCATTGATGAGAAATTGGGTCTATGCAACCAAGCCAAGCCAATAACATTCCAAGATACCAGAATCGCTCACTTGTTGGGTAATGATTATGAAAGTTGATGCTCAAATGACCTAGTGAGCTTCTTACTCTGGCCCAATGATCTAAAACAAAAAGACGACTCGATGATGGGTAAGAAATTCTAGTCTTCAAAGTGGAGAGAACGAGTGAAACTGATGATTCTCTCTTGTACTCCCCAGCTCTTCAGAGAGAAATTTATCCAAAGTTATGGAGAAGGTTCATTGCCTTGAAGCTAAAATACAAGGGTGATGTATCCGGCGTCGCATCGCGACGTTAAATTGTGTACTTGATAAGAGGCAACCAATCGTTCTCAAAATAAATTTGATTCATAGTTTAATTTTAAGTTTTTGATTTTTAGAATAGATTAGATTTTGTTTTTGACTAATCCTCGTGATTTTAGAGTGTTTTGAGTTGATGTGAACTGGTTTGGAGGCAAAGATCTTTTAGGAAATGAAGTTTGGGGATGAAAACCCCTTCATAATATGACTTGGGTAACTATTTTGGCGCCCAAGCTTTCCAAATAAGGCTGGGCGGATCACTCAATGTGCCTTGCGCCCGCCCAAATGAACAGTGAGCAACCTGCAGAAAATGGCCTCTATAGTCGCAAAAGCGAGTAGAGGTTCTCTTAAGTGAGGTCCGCAAAAGTGGCACTTAAGGGGAGGGGAACTCGCAAAAAGGAAGCCATTCTTTTAATGAAAGGTTGCAAAAGTTATCAGAATGTCACTTAAGCGAGATCGGAGACTTCAAAAGTCAAAAATGAAGAAGCCAAACGGTTAGAAGGACAAAAAAAAAAGGTTATCCCTTTGACATTCCTCGTCTATCTTAAATTTGGTTCCAAAACTCCTGTTCTTCATTGTGAAAGCGCAATCCGGTATGTTTCTCTCACTATTGCTCTCTTAAAAGGGTAAATTTTTTCTTGAATTCCTTTTGCTTTGTTGAAATTTTGGGGTATTGTTTGTGTTAAAACTTCTCCACTTGGAGGGTTAAATTTTTGTGTGACATGGCCGAATCTTGCTTGATTTTTGTTGATTACATTTGTGTGGGTTTATTTATTGTATTTGGAGAAGTCTTAAATACCGATTTCATGATTAGTTGATGAAGAAATAGTTTATCCACCATGTGTTTGATAAAATGTTCCTTGAGAACTCAAAATTAATTTCAAATTTTTTTGTTGTGAATTGACTGAGTTCTCGGATTGTTTCTTTGACTATTGTTGGAATTGAACCCTTGGAAATGGATTTTTGTTCAAAAATTGTGTTAAAATTTTGGTTGTTCATGCTGAGGAGGTGACTGGTTGCGAAAGTGACCCCGCTAACACAAAAGATATCTTCGCTTAGAGACCTCTCTTCACTTTTGCTATTTCTACACAAGCAGTCTCATGGTCGCTTTTGCAATGTAAGCTTAAGCGAACATGGTCCACTTTTGCGAGAGCTAAAGCCTATTTTTGTCAGAGTTCAATTTTTTAGTAGACCTACTTTTGGTCGGATTTGTTTCTACTGATTTTCTTTGACTTCTACCAATAGAATCGAATTTTAACACATGTTTCTTATTCTTTCATGTTATTTTTATTTTCAGATTTCTACAAGTCATGAATGGCACAACGATATTTTTTTTTGTATTTTTCTTGTCATCTAAGCATATGTTCTTTGCATGTGAATTCCATGTTAAACTATTCAGATGTCATATGAAAATGTGAAGAGAACAACTACATATTATTTTTTAGAGCTAATTTTTGTATATAATTTTTTAATATATAAATCACAGCATATACACATTTAAAAGACAATATTACGAGTTATGACATATCAATTAAATTTAATTTAATTCAAAATTTAATTTTAATTTATTTAATAAATGATAATGTATTTATATTATTAATTAGTAATATTTAATTAATCTGATTTTAGTTCCTTTTTTAAAACTGAAATTATCAGTTACATATATTTATGGATTTTACATTGATTACACTTCCTTATTTAATGTTACACTCATAACCTCCCGTTAGTCAATTCCACCACACTTCCCCCACACCTATCCAATTATACACGCTATCACCCCACTTTCACCTTCTTCTCTCCTATTTTCTCACCTGCCAACTACACCAACATTCAATCTTTCGTTCAATTTTTTTTCCAACAAAATTATGTCTTAGAAACCCATTGAAACGCCTCGAAAGAGTCCCTGATTGGGTGAAGGAACTTCTAATAATGATGTTCATGTTTCAAATTTTAATATATTAACTCAACCCCCCCCCCCCCCCCCCNAAATCCGGCGAATATTCAAAATCCGGCGACGGATGGTTCATCTAAGTTGAAGGAGAGACAAAGAGAGAAAAAATGAACAAAAAAAAAGGTCTCCCCTGCAAATCAAAAGGGGAAGAAAAGGAAAGGGAAAATTGTTGAAACCCCTTCTGATTCCGATTTTTATTTTGTTACTGAAATCAAAAAGAAAAAAAAACAAATGTAGAAGTTGGAGCATCTTCAAAACCATCAACAAGAAGAACAACAAAAAGTTATTTTTTTTAACTTTTGGACAATTTTTTTGTGTTTAAGTATTTGATGATATATAATATCATATGTTTTCTTTCAGGCAGATACCGTTTACATATGAATTACTGATTGCCTATTACAATTTCAAGAAACTATTTTGAAAATAACAGTGTGTTTCCAAACTGTACATTTATTGGATGAAATCTGTATGAAATCTAATTAATATGTGTATGACTACGCTTTAATGTTTTGATTTTGAAAATTTTATGAATTGTGAAATAGTAATGGTATACAAATGGTATGAATTGCGTTTTAACATTGGTGTGATTGTCTATTAACTGTGTTTATGGTATAAATTATTAAATTGGTATGATTTGTCAAACTACTGATTTTTTTCTAAAAAAAAATCACATTATGCTTACTTTATATCACTACTAGAAAACAGTCGTTTAGCTACAGACGCAAATCCTAGCTAAAGTGAAAAATCCCTAGCTAATGTCAATTTAGCTAGGAAAATTACCCTAGCAGACTTTCAAAGCTAATAAGCTCTTAGCTAATTTTTAGCTAGCAGATTATGTCATTCCTAGCTAATTTAGCTAAGATATCTCTGCTAGGCTCTTTCCGTAGCAAACATTTTGCTACGATGTATACTAGATAAATTCCTAGCAAAATTTGCTTGGTCAATGTTGACTTTACTAAGACTTAGAAGGAATTACCCTATCTAAACTTACAAATTCTCTAGCTATTTTTCAAATTTTACTTGGAATATTTTCTTTGCTAAATGACTAGATAAAAATAGCTAGGGATACTTTCTAGATAAATTTGGCTAGAAATTGTATGACGAAATACAAATATAATTTTCTATATTTGACACAAGAAGAAAAACATAATTAAATCTAATCAATTTTTCAAAATAAGCACAATCTAATCAATTTTTCAAAATATCATCAATCCTTGAATAGTGAAGTACATGTTTACTAGCTAAAACATGTCTTAAAACATAAAAACAGTAACATAAGTTATCTAAGGATTTGGGGTAGAACCAGATCCCTCTGGTGGTGGTTGAGGAGTAACAACAAGCATCTGAGCCATAGCAGCACGAACCACAATAGTTACTTGAGCTTCCATATTTTCCCGAATTTCCATTTGCACATGATCTTGCATATTCGTCATCCGTTGCTCCAACACACGATCATGAAGTAGTTGAAATTCAGGTGTTTCAAATATTTGTTGAGTAGGAATATTTGAAGGATTCTGAGCAGTGGAAGATGCACAATTAGAATTCAAAGAATCTGCCAGCAAACAATTTCTAGAACCAAGCCAATATATTTTTCCTTTTTTAGTTCCACCAACTGTTTCTATCCAAGTTTTCAGTAATTGCTCCTCCGAAACCATTTTCAATAAATTCACTTCATCTTCACTAGTTTTTTCTCCTTCATCTTCTCCATTTGTGGTTGTGTTTCTCTCCATGTCTCTGTCATCTACTTCAAGACCTTCTTCCTTCCTTAATGTTGAAGTCTCACCCACCTTATCCTTAATTATATTTGTAAATGTATTCTGAGAAAGAATAAAGTAATTAGCTATAACATGGTATAACAAAGCTATAAAGTTGCAAAAAGTGCTATGAAAGTACTCAAATTTATTCTGTAATAGAATAAATGGACAACAAGAAATAAACTTATCTTATTAAAGGACTAGAATACTCTAATTAATGTAGTAAACAATGAAATATATATTTGAACTAATACAAGAACATCTTTCCTAAATGCTCTATTGGAACCATATAGGTTCCTTACTCAAACCTTAAGGTGGAATGAGAGTCAGGCAAAAACAAAATACAATGAGTTCAATAAGAAATACACAGATGGGAAGAAGTTTGGAACAACCGGTTCATATTGAACTGCACTTCCACCACTAGTATGCCTTTAACCTATAACCCACCAAAGATAATTGATGGACGACCAATAATTGTATTAAAGGCACCAGAAATATTGAAACAAACCAATGTATGAAATAATGCTCTAGTAATGTATACATTGTGAAGCACCTACTTTCTCCTACATGAACAATTATATTGATGGGTACTACAACTTTGTTTTTGTACTTGAGTCATATTACCACAATGCAGGCTGCTACATAGTGAAATTCCAAAACCAAAACGATAGAGATGAAGTCCTGTTCACTTACCCTGAATCTGGATTTTATGGATGCCTGGTAAAATGACTATTCTGATGGATGAAGTGCATGATCATTTTACGCATATAAACGTAGCAAGTAAGGGTTCCAATTTTTATTGTCTGCTAACAGTGATCTATGCCAAAAATTGTAGAGAGGAAAGGAGAAACTTATGGCAAGAATTACTTAGAATAGGTTCTATCATCACTGAACCTGGGTGTATTTGTGGAGATTTCTATTCTCCCCTAAAAGATTTGGAATGAATGAGGGGCCAACATGTAAGTGAATCTAAATCAAAAGACTTTCAACAAGTAATTAATGTATTAAATCTTACGGATATGTAATCTATTGGAAGAAGGTAGACTTGGACAAATTGTGACATATAGAGTAGAATTGACAAGGCACTTTGTAATGATTCTTGGATGGTATATAACACAAAACTCTAACAGTTCAATTCAAGAAGAATAATTTTTTTGATCACTCACCGATTCTTATTGAGCATTACAGTGCAGATAGTGGACCCCACAAACCTTTCAGATTTTTGAACATACTGACTAAACATGAGAGCTTTTCGAATATTGTTACGACCAATTGGAAACAAAATGTAAAAGGAGGAGATATGTATTGCAAAAAATGAAGTTGTGTAAAGAACCTCTGTAGAGGTTATTGACATAGGAAATGGGGAGCTTGAACAATAGAGTCACTGAAGCAAGAGAGAAGTAAGAATCCATCCAAAAACAGACCACTCAGCATGTGGGGACTAGTGTATCCAACACTGTATTCGACTTGGCACTAGTGGAACTCATGCTTCCTATCTAACAAACAATGACAAAACAATTTTTTTAATACTTAGTAATTTATTAATTAGCTAGTAATCAAGTAAATGAAATTCAAATTTAAACAGAAATGACCATACCACAAATATCTAATCTAAGAAGGGTTCAATATCACCATTTAATTAAGAGAAAAAATTGTATTATTCTAATACAAACATAAATTTCCTTCTAGTTAGTCAAGTCTAAAAATTTATGTGATTTCTATAAGGGATGAAATAAATAATACAGATGCACGTGCATTATACATACTAACACTATTTAGTCACCCAAGTCCAACACAAAAATCAGCAACAAAATCGCTTTTGATTCAAGAGGGACTCTATAGAAGAGCAATTGAAGTGCTCAAAGCTCCACCCTTGGAAGTAGAAGGTGGGTATATATAGACACTTATCGTGCAACAACACAGAAAAGCAGAAGGTGAAAATGAAGCAGTGGGCTGAAACAGCTTGGACAAATCGCAGATTGTCACTCGCGGAGACACTAGAGTCAACAGCCAAAGTGTCTGTCATAGATACTCGAATAAGCAGAGTCCAGTAGTTGTTTCCTTCCTTAACATATTTTCATCAAAAAGTTTAAGGCACATTAAGTTCATTAACTCACAAGTATCTATATACTTTTTGAGATATGATATGCTCTAAACAGCAGAAGGGATTTCGAAAAAATAAAATTAAAATCAGCCACCTCCCACCTCATCAGCATCAAACAACTTAGGTTCATCAATTTTAGCATGTAAAGCTCTAGTTTGTGGGATTCAACTATAGTTATTCCTATCAATTACTCAAGTCAAACAAGCATACAACCCTGAAAGTCAGGACATTAACTACATAAAGCCGAACATGAAACTATCACCAATTGCAACGAAACAACATCTAAAACTAAAGCGGTCAGCAAAATTGAAGCAAAAGTTCAAGAAAGCAACTTGTGAAGCTAAAAGAGTCGCCTTGAGAAGAAGGTGATGCTTGCTCCAGATCTTTAAGGAAATGTAAAACACAATAAAATTTCCATTTCATAAACAGAGGCGTATCTGGCAAACTTCTGACTTTCTCACTGGCTTGTCTTCGATTTGGCAGCATACAGAGAAAATCCCAAAATAATTCCAACTTCTTTCTGATGAACAAAATAACAAGTTTCAATCTCAAGCTTCAAGAAAAAAAATGCCAATTCTGTGTGAATTTCTATCTCATATCTAACGAAAAACTAGTTTTTCAACAATACCTCTTTATATAAATGAATTAGGTTTAGGAGAAATTCTTACCTTAACTGAAGAAGGAAGGAACGATTTGTGATTTCAAGCTTCTGTAAACTGGAATAAATAGTTTGAATTTTGGGAGCATGATGAAGAGACGTGAAGTAGTGCATCCTTCGTTTACGGGATTTGAGGGTTTTGAGAAGAACTGTTCAGTTAATTTTTTCCTATTTTGCAGGATTTGAAGGCTCTGTTAGGGTTTATTAGCTGAGAATGCTCTTCGAGAAATCAAAAGAAAAGGGCATATTCTATTTCTGTACGTTTCTTCTCTATATCTTTTCTTTTTAATTACTTCTTATATTATATTGGCCCTACTATATTATATTAGCCATATGTTTCTTCTTCTATCTTTTTTTCTTTTTATTTCTTCTATATATATTCTATTTATTAATTGTAGCCCTTTCAATTTTTACCGTATCTCCTTTTATTAATTAGTTATATTATATTAATTATTATTATACTAAATTTTAAAGGTCATAAGAAATTATGAAGTCAAAAGTTAAAAAATGAAAATAATTATAAGAAAGTACTACATTTATTTGACACATATATAAAAACATGTGCCTGAATAAATCCTTTTACTATATAAGACTTTTCCACTTCTCTTGGTTAATTAATTCAAATAACTTAATAATAGTATTTCACCTCATGAAAACGTGTACCTTTTGGAATCCTAATCTAGTACTCCCTCTATCCACTTTTATTTTTCATGTTTCATTTTTCGAAAGTCAATTTGACTATAATTTTCATAGATTACATTAATTAGATATTATAAACAAAAAATTTAGATATTCAAAAACTATACGAAAAGTAATATAAATTGCAATTTTTTGCATATCAATATGATGAAAAATACATCATAAAATGTTAGTCAAAGTTTTTATAGTTTGACTCTAAATTATGAAATTATAACAATTAAAAGTGGGCAGAGATAGTAATTAGTATGTCATGCCTTGGAAGAAACAACAAGTTGTATTTGAAATACTATTGTTACAGTGATTCAGATATTTCTTATTTACCATTAATATATTTAAAACTTTTCACATAAATATTATTTGTACTAATATTTTTTCTTATTTTATTTACTATTTTCCCCCTTTGTTTGCTTTAAATACTTATCTTCATTATTCATATATATATATATATATCTAATTACCTATTCAATTGCTACTCTTAATAATCATAACTCTTCTGATGTTCATAACCTCTAAATAATTAATTTAAATTTTTAAGATATCTTTTGATATTCCTCTATTTTATCAATATAAATTCAACATGTAGGTTTCATATGACCCCTATCCAAACGCTTATATATCATTATTGTACTATTTGATTCATGTTTTTGTTTGACTCGATAAATAAAGTCACTTGAATTTTAATTTGTTATGGGAGAAGATAAAGATAAGAACTAAGAAAATTATGCGTTAATTTTGTATTTATTTTTCTATCTATATTATTATATGACTTTAGTCTTAAGATCGGATACGTTACATTTTTTCAATTTTTATTTCTTTGTCTTTCTCTATATTAGACTTCTTTAATTTAATCTTATATGAATTTTTTATTTTTGGAAGTTTGTATTTTTATTTGGCCTCAAATTAGTCATTTATGACTTCATTAGAATTTTATTACTATTAACTAAAGTTCAAGTTTAGAGTTAGTTGTTTAAAAGAAATACATTTAAACACTAATTAAAATAAGCATTCATTTTGTATTTCATTTCTTGTCCCACTTTTAAATATTTATTTATAACTATTGAATTTTATTATTTATTACACACATGTTTTTATAGAATTATAATTGTTCTAAAGATTTTTAAAAAAAATGTATGGGACACATGACTCAATTCCTACTAAAACTTAAATTTAGAATTTGCAAGAGAACTTTCCTAGCAACCTATCAATTTGGCTAGGCATCTTTCCTAGCTAAAACATAGCTAGGGCATAGCTACGAAATATTTTCCTAGTCAAACTAAAATACTTAAAGAGAGAAAAATTGCGCCAGATTAGATTTCCTTCAAAAAAATTGGCGCCAATTTCGATTTTCCGCCAAAATTTAGCTATAGAATTTGCTTAGAAAGTTCCCAAGCAATGTAATAGCTAGGGATTGTGCGTAGCTAATTCCTAGCTATTATTTGACTGAATTTCTAGATTAAAAAGCTTACTAGGAAACTAGACATTTCTAGCTAAATTCGACGCTAATGTCTTGATTAGCTAGGAATATTAGTTCTCTAGCTAAAATCCGCAGCTAATAGCATGTTTTCTTGTAGTGTATTCTAAACATGTTTTTGGATGAAACGTGTATGAAATCTGATTAATACGTGTATGCCTATGAGTTTAATATTTTATTGTTGGATACTGTATGAATTGTGATATAATATTGGTATACAAAATGGTATAAATTGTGTGATTATATGAATTTATCAATTTTTATACATGTTGTTTGGGTAAAACGTGTATGAAATTTTGATTAATATGTGTATGACACTAACTGAAGTTAGTGTGGGAATGAAACATTAACTGCAATTTATTTTAAATTTATTTATAGTAGGACACCAGTTGAAAACCAAATTAATATTCATGTAAACTTACATTAAATTAAATACTCAGGATACCATAATTACCTTTTATAATTATCACTAATATTTACACTATCTTATGTATTAAGTTGGAATAAATTTTATTTTTAACAGTATGCAATCTGTATGATTAATGAATGAACACTGTAGAAAGAATGAACGGTATATTAAACACTAAGTTTATAATGCACTTCAAACCAATTATGTTTCATATCAAAACAAAACATTAATCTAAACGAAAAAATAAAATAAAAATTATATATAGTCTAAACAAATAAACAGTCATTAGTTTTGCACACGATAATTTGAACATGCTTCATGTTGTGGCCAACTTGACCACTTCTACTGCAAGTAACTTTGGACCTTTTGAATTTCACATCAGCAACCCTCTTCATATATAATTCATTTCATTTGAAAATCAACATAATTCTCTGTTTCATTAAAAAAATAACAATTAGTCTAACATTATACAAATCAATTAGAAATATATTAAATAATATTAACTTTTCATTCCAAAGACAATACAAATTTCATCCATAAAAATTATTATAATAACAACAAAATTATACACACTCGTCATTATTTTTTCATACAAATATCATTCAGACTATACATTACAAAACAAATTTCATACAAGACATAATATTTCACATTTAATACTCAATACACATTTCATACAACAATCATCATTCATACCAAATTTATATATTTTCATGCTCATTTAATACACATTTCATACAAAATGATTATTCATTCATATTATATACATTTGTCATCCCAAATAAATAATTACTGTCACCCAACTTTAAACAAAAATAACAAAACTAATATAAACTCAACAATTTCACAATAGTAAACATAATATGATATCAACAGTTAACAAAATATGACTCCACCTTCAATTAATCGATAGCTTGATCATTTGTTTCATTTCGCTATCATTCTAAAACAAACATTAAACAATAATAAATACTAACCCAAAAGATCCCATCTTTCACCATGTTTGATTAAAATTGATACGTAGTTGTCCATCACTACAAAATTAAGAATTTTCAAAGATGAAAAAAACTTCAATTACTTGAATGTGGGATTTTTTTTTGTTGAAAATTGAAGAGAGAAACATTGAAATTTTTTTTGTTGTAAATTGAAGAGAGAGAAATGTTGAAAAAGAAGAAGATAAAATCTGAATTTATATTTGATTTTAACTGATTTGAGTGAATTAAGGATACTCAATAATCTTAATTAGTTTAGATCCCTTAATTCGTTCTATTTATTAATTCTCTACAATAAATTCAAATTAAATTAACATCACAATTTCAGTTTATAACTTGTTTTCATTAAAAACGTTTTTTTTTCATTTTTCTTTTATCTCTTTATTTTATTTAAACAAATTTTTTCAATTATTGAAAACAATTTTTTTTTAATTATTTGTTAGAACCTGAAATTTTTACTGTTATAACTTGAAAGTCTAAATCTACTGCTATAGCTTGAAAATATTACTATAATATATGACATATATAAATTTTGTATAAGTTATAACATAATAGATGGTGTTCTTCTTGTTGGCTCTCACATGTGACTTCTCGATTGACTTTGAACATAAATAAAAGATAGTTATCTGACAGTCCATAGTTAACTGAGAATGGTTTCCTTTTTTTTTTACCGGAAAAATTAAAAATTAAAATTAAAGAATATATTCTATTTGTGAAATCATATATATAATCACATGTTTATCTTACACCCAACAAAGATATAGTTCATATACTTGTAAACGCTTTTCAATATATTCAACCAAGAATGATTCGTCAAAGGAAAAAAAACAACAGCGTGTTATCACATATATAGGGGTGGTATAATAATATGAAAAATTATTATTCAAAAGTTAATGTAAGAAAAGATAAAAGATAGAAATAATCAATGTAATAACTATGAGAATTCATAATATTATAACTAATGAATGTTGAAGAGTGTGAATAACCTTTACAATAATTAGTAATAACTAAGAGAATTTATAATGTTATAGCTAAATTATTAATGTACAATAGCTCTATTTCTAATGAATTTTATTCTTAGATAAATAAATAAATAGACTTTTAATTAATGTTACTATATATTTTTATAGTAATCAGATTTTAATTTAGTGTAGGGACAAAATGAAAATGTTTAATCCATATTACTGAATATAAAATGTATTATGCAAATGATAACTTTTAAACGATTCATACAAATTGACATATTTTCACATTTGTTGTGAGTTATTTTTTTCTTTAAAAAAAACTCAGAACAATTTCAAATAATTTATTTTGAAGTTAGAAGTTCTTGTTAAATTGATAATACATTCGTGACATATATAATACTTTAATTTAAAGTATGGCGTTATTAAAAGTAATATGAACTTTTCTTCATCTAAAATACTTAAAATAGTAAATAAGTAAAACAAAAGGGCAATGTTTATGTAGTAATAACTCTTTTAAAGAAAACTTCCTAACATTCTAAATCACACAAGTACCATTGATAAATAAAGTCATTCTTTTGTCTTGAGCGTCAAAAACTAAATTTTGACAATTCTCTAACTCTTGAGAAGTTAAATAATTTTGGAAAAATATGTTTAGAAGCATATATTTACATCAGAAGAGAAATTGTTAAAATAAATAAATAAATTTACACTACATCATGTTAACTTCATATATTGGAACATTACATACTAATCTATATATTAAGCAAGAAAATAATTATTATATCATCAAAATTATTTTTCTCAAGTACTCGAGGTTATGAAATGTACCCTCTTAAGATAGAACGATTTACCTCATCAGAATAATGGTACATCATATTCCGCTAAACTTCTAACTCACTCAACGACAATAAATCACACGAAACATTTTAATATGCAAGAAGAAGAAGAGTAGAAGATTAAAAAAAATTGTTGTTGAAAAATGAGAGGGAGCCCCTCTATTTATAGTCAACAAAGGGTAGTATGAACAAGTGTTTCTTGTTTCTTATATGAAAAGTCATATAAAGTCATGACCTCTCCAAGAAGTCATAACCCTTTTGGAAAAGTCACAACTTATTGAAAAAGTAACAACTCTTTGGAAAAGTCACAACTCGTTGAAAAATCACAACCCTTCGGAAAAAGTCACAACTTATCGGAAAAGTCATAACTCATTGAAAAAGTCACAACCTAAGTTAGAGATATTATAGTAATTTAATATTCAAGTTAGGAGTTCATGCTTTTTATATATATATATCTACTATGTTGATCTGATCAGAAAGAAATTGCTCCTTGAAAGAGGCATTGCAATTGATAAGGTGGTCCCGATGCATCCTAATTTCTACCAAAAGATTGAAAACTCTGGATGGATTTGCTTCACTACTAAACCATGCAAGGCAAACGAGTAATGAGTGAGGGAATTCTATGCCAACCTCATGGAAACTGACATATCAACAAAGTTGATCTTTATTTGAGGCAAAGTCGTTGACTATGGGCTGGAAGCAATCACTGCATTATATGTGTTGCTAGATCACGACATTGAGGCCTTCAAGGCAAATAATTGTGAGCTAGGAGCTTGGCTAGCATCAAAGCTATGCCTGTAAAAAAATATTCCATGGTCTTTTACAATAGTTGGAATCCTAAGCTCTGATCTGACGGCCAAAGCAAGAACATGGATGTGAATTGTGTGCAACCGAATCTCCTCAAGTGGGACCACTAGGAAAATTTTGGGGTTAAGGGCACATATTGTGTCTTCTGTACTTGATGACGTACCTTTGAATGTGGACCACTTGATAGTGAATAAGTTCCGGGAGTTTCAACTCCATGACAACCTATCCCTCATTGTCCATTCTTTGTTCATGGAGTTGTGCAGTTGGGCTGAAGTTGAAGTGTACCCGGCTGATACTTGGGTGGGACCAAAATATCAATTATTTCCTCTTATGGTGCAAGGTGAAGGCACTATGGTCAAAAGCAAGAACAAGAAGATTGATTTGGGGATATTTGTGCAAGTGGAGGAGGATTCTCCTATACCTCTAGTTTTGTGGACATGAGTTTGATGCCTACTTGAGAGATCAAAGGATGTAGAAAGCTGAGCTTGACAATTTGGGGAAGGCATACACCCGTTTGGCCAAGTCGCACGGTGAGTTAAGTATCTCACATAGCAAAATGAAAAAGCGAGAGAAGATTAGGGAAAAATTCTTCAAACGGATGTGGAAAGGAGTTAAAGGACTTTGGAATGTGTTGAAGGCAAATGAACCACTCCCGACTTCTAGGTAGGAAGAGGTTGGAGATGAACCAGCTGCATTGTCTGATGATGAGGGAGCAGATACAGCAAGGCCACTGATAGTGAGGAGGATTGAGGTAGCCTAAGGAGCCCTTTTATATTTTCTTTATGATTTTCATAGTTATGTTGTGAGGATACATTACCATTTTTAGTCGATGGTGCTCCCCTTTGGGTTGTTTTTATTGTTTTATTGATGTTTTGGATTGATATTCTGGATTGGTGTTTTTAATTGCCCTTGCCTGGATTTTGTTTATGTTGTGTGAATTGATAATTTTTATTATCTTTTGGCATTTCTTTTGTTAGTTTCTTTTTGTGATACTAAATCATCATAGTGGTGCTTTCTTCTTGTATGCCTTGGAGAAGGGGAAGTTTGAGTACCCATAACTTATGAGATTGGAGTAGCCCTAGTTAAAACTAGACAAAAGGCTTGATTTTGCCTTATGATTGATTGTGTGATGTCATTCTTAAGGGAAACCATCATTTTGTTAGGTGTTGTTTTCTTGGTTGGTGCTTTGATGTGAGGTTGTGACTTGTTTGGTAGTAATAAACTTAGTCAATCCTTGTGAATCGTAAATGAGCACTCCAAAAAATTTATGAAAAGAAAATTTTTGAAGTGAATGAATTTGTGACAATGTTTTGACTCTTTTTGTGACTACATACTTAATAGGTGGTTATTGTGAACCTTTGTTCTTGGTTAGGAAGTGAAATTGATCCATCTTGAATAGTTTGCATAGCATTTGGGGTGAGTTGTTGAAAATAATTCCTTGTGTTCACTTTTGTTAGTTATAACTTGCCTGGTCGGTCTTGCGATGTTGGTCTTGATTAAGTTTGGTTGGAGAAATGATCTTAGGCTTTTTTGTGATTGTTCTTGAAGTCTACTTGGACTAAAAACCCCACCTTTACACTAAATATATCCTTAGTTGTCCCCTTTGAGTCTAATCCTTTTAATTGGTAACCTCATTACAAGCCTTATCCTTTTTGGAAAAAGTAATATTGTTTTGAATCCTTCCCTCCTTGAACTTGAAGTTGTGAAAGTTGAAGCTAAAAGCCTATGTTGGAGGCTCATAGAGGAATGCATACCACATGAGGGCTTGATAAAAAAAAAGATTGAAGCATGGAGGAAAATGTCTTAAAGAAAGAAAAAGTTTTGGAAAAGGAGGAAAGAAAATGAATAAATGAGATTTGAATCCTCCAAAAGTTGAAAATGGTTGCATGTGAGGCATATAGAGTGGAAATGAGAAAAGAAAAATGAAAAATATGAACAGTGTATTGGTTTGAAAAGTGAATAAAAGTGGAAGAGTTAGAAAATAATGAGTTGTTCTGTAGTTTTCAAGGAGGGTGTAGTTACTTGTACCTAAATGATATCCTTACCTTCCCTAAGCCTACATTACAACCTTAACAAAACCCTTTGAGATCTCTAACCAAATGAGTTTGAATCAGTGTTGATTGAAAATATGCACAAGCTTATCGTGTGACACTTGTATACATGAGATGTTCCTTGTGAGTTTGAGATTTTGATGCTGTTGTCCCCTGTCTTGTGAATAGGTGTGTGTGCATTTGGGGCACATTTGTTTCTTGTGAGGGCATGAAAACTAGGATAGATTGGTGAAGTTGATAGATTTCGAAATTGAGTCAAGGTAAGTTGTTTAGTTGACTAGTGGTTTTGAGTCTCTTCTTGGGAATTATTGTTCGTTACTTGATCATTCTTGAAAATGCACTATGCTTTAAAATTCTGCTTGGACTATAGGGCAGCTGCTTGAATTGCAAATCACTTACTTTCTTGCTAATTATTTGTACCAACCAAAGTCATGATATAATCCTAATTTGAAATGGAAGTGTGTTGTGCTTAATTTGAGTGCATCTTGTAGTTTTGATTTTTTTGCTTGAGGACAAGCAAAAGTTTTTAAGCTGGGGATGTTGATGAGTGGGGAATTACCTATCTTTGAGACTCTTTTGTTATGATTTTGTGGCAATCAAGTAGAGAAAGAGACAAATTATTCATTGAATTGTGGGTATTCGTTTCTTGGAAGGAACATGAAAGAAAAGATTGGAAAAGGGGGCTAAAACTGGCATAAAATGGTCTTTGATCTGGCACCTGTGAAGAAGAAGTCCCTTTCGCGATGGTCAGCAGAAGGTCAACTAGTCTCTTAAGCGATCACACAGGGATTATTTTTTCGAGCGGGCCACAAAAGGCGGGGTTCACTTTAGCGATAGGATCATCACTTTTGCGACATCCGCTTTTGTGAACTCCCAACTGCTTTAGTGAGGCCCAAATGTTTGGAAATGGGTCGAATTGGAATTTCACTGAGTTTGAACCCGAATTCTCACGAAAGGTAGAAGAAAAATATTATTAGTTTGGGGTTGAGACTTTGAAAGCAAGTTCCCTCACAATTAATCATTTGGATTGAAGATTGTGTACTTAATAGTAATATATATTATCTTATCTTCTTGTTCTTGCTTTATATTGCGTGAATTGTGGGTGTAATTGCTTATTGAAATTGAGTCTTTGTGCTGAAAATAGACAATTCATTTGGGTCTCTGATTTCTCATTCTATTTCTTTTGTATGCGATTCCATACTTTCGTGACAATGAGTTTAATCTAATTATCATGTTTGAATTTATGATTTGTGAGTGCATGATCAGATCTAGCTTTTGATCTTTCTGGGTTAATCAAAAGAAAATTTGCAAAGTGGAGAATTAGATTGATAATTTCACATTAGCATTGAATCTTTAGTTTGAATGAAATAGAGATTTAGGTTTCCATTGTTGAATGCAAGTCTTGCACAAAAGAGAGATCTAAATTAAGGTGTTATGTTGCTTTATTGAACTACGTGATTGATACCGAAAGGAGATTTCATGATATAGCACAATGAGATCGAAACAAATATTTGATTTTCATTATTAAAGATAACCTAGCCTACCTATCATTGAATTAGCATGTGTTGATATTGCAATGTATCATAGAATGACTATTGAGTTTCACATTTCCCAATTTCAGTTATCCCTTCCTTGATTAGATCTGTTCCCAATCATAATTATGTTACCTAAAAACAATCTTATTGATAATTGTATATTCTTAAGTTTAGATTCAAATTAGTAGCTTGTATTTCTCTGTCTTTTTAATAGCCGACAAACTTTTCCATGTGGGGTTCTACCCCCATCACTCTTCTTGGGTAATTTTATTCCTAACGACCACTTACTCTTTTAACTTATTTTTAGGGTAATTTGAGCATTGTCAAAAATGGTGTCATTGTAGGGGAACAATTAGTCATATTGAATTGATGTAGAATTCAGAGTTTACTTATTTCTATCTAAATTTTGAATGGTTGAGTTTAAATTCTCTTTGCTTTATTTATATGGCTTCTTTTGATATTTATTAAATGATTGTGGGTTGTAAGCCATATGAGAATAGATCATGTCCTTGTCACGAGGAAGAATAGGTTGCCATGATCATTGATTAGAAATCGGGTGTATACAACTGTGCTAAGCCAATAATATTCCAAGATGCTAGAATAACTCACTTAGGGCCAATGCCTATAAAATTCAATACTCATATGGCTTGGTGAGCTTCTTACTCTTGCCCAATGATAAAAAACGAAATGTTGCAAAAGTCATCAGAATATAGCTTAAGCAAGACTGGAGACTTCAAAAGTCAAAATGCAAAAGCCAAACGGTTAGAAAGACAAAAAATAAAAATGTTCTCCCTTTTTCCATTCCTCCTTTATCTCAAATTTGGTTCCAAAACTCTTGGTCTTCATTGTGAAAGCACGATCCAAAAGTCTACTTCACTTTTTCTCTCTTAAAATGGTAAATTTGTTCTCGAATTCCTTTTGCTTTATTTTAAGTTGGGGGTAGTGTTTGAGTGAAAACTTCTCAACCTGGAGGGTTAAATTTTTATGTTAGTTGGCTGAATCTTACTTTATTTTTGTTGATTGCATGTGTGTGGGTTGATATATTGTATTTGTGGAAGTCTTGAGCAACCATCTATACCGTCCAAGCATTTGCCATCATGGTTTTTGCCACACCAAGTTCAAGTACTCATAAAAGATCCACCACCATTACCTCCTTGAGGTTGGGTTAGAAACCTATCCTTGTTGAACTTAGGAGCTAGAGCATGTAAAAATCCTTGACCAGAAAACCTTTGTCGGAATCTAGAATGACCTTGCCAACTTGACTTAGAATGAGAAAAGCCACAATCATCCACACGAGACCTCTTAAGATAGAATGATTTACTTCATTAGAATAGTGCTCATATTCTGCTAGCCTTCGAACTCACTCAACGACAATAAATCACACGAAACTTTTTTAAATGCAAGAAGAAGAAGAGTAGAAGATTAAAAAAAATTGTTGTGAAAAATGAGAGGAAGCCCCTCTATTTATAGACAACAAAGGGTAGTATGAACAAGTGTTTCTTGTGTCTTATCTGAAAAGTCATGACCTTTCCGAGAAGTCACAACCCTTTGGAAAAGTCACAACTTGTTAAAAAAGTAACAACTATTTGGAAAAGTCACAACTCATTGAAAAAACACAACCCTTCGGAAAGTCACAATTTAGCGGAAAAGTCATAACTCATTGAAAATGTCACAACCTAAGTTAGAGATATTATAGTAATTTAACATTCAAGTTAGGAGTTCATGATTTTATTTTAATATACATACACACACACACATATATATATATATATATGATCAGTAAGTGTAGCAGGCAAAGCAATGTCTACATCCTCTAATACCATTCTTAAACGTATAAAGACGAGGATAATAATAAAAAAAATAAAAACTTACTATATTCAAATTCATGTGCCGATAAGGAGTAACAAAAACATCATTTCAAGTATAGAAATAAGATGCAAGACAATAATCTATATTTCTTTGGATAAGAATAAAATATCCGTGAAATAAACTACCATATCAAAAGGTGAATTATTCCCTTTAAGAGAAGTTTTTACCCTTTTACAAAAAAAATAAAGAAAAAGCAATATCGAAAAGTTATATAAATATGAATATTGGTTCCTTAAAGAATTATTCATCATATCTTCTACGATGAATAATATTTCGAAGTACACTGCAAGAAAATATTGATATTAGAAACATGTGTTATATAATATATCATTGATACAAATAATATAATCAAACAACTAAAAAATTACTTGGACATAAGCTTATATAAAATATGAGTTGAAGAGGAATATAAAAGAAATGCATGTAATAAAGAGGGTCAAAGCAAGGATACAAAAATATTAATCCTTCAAAGAAGTTTTTAAAATAATGGAGAAGAAAAGAGACTGTGAGTATTCTACCAATCACATGTTATTCTTATTATATTAAATTTAAAACTACTTTCTATATAACTTATCATCAATGATAAAATAAATAAGTGGTTACAAATTCCTCAATTGCAAGAATTAATGTTTGCCTACTTAATCCAATAACCAATAAGTATTATTTTTACGTCTATATAGTATAACCAAGCAAATATTGATAGCTGCATGAATTTATTAAAATGTATATTTAATTTTTTTTCACAAAAATATTATTTGAATAAGGTTTAACTAAAGGATGAAATGATCAATAGTTTTTTGATGGATTGTTTCGTAATTCAAAGTTAAACTGTAAAAAAAATAAAAAAGAAGTGTACAGACATTCAACTCGAGTGTGATGAAAAGTTCTTTTATGGTTTTGAGTTTGGTAATGAGTATAGTTGTATTTTTAGCGAAGGATATGGTAAGGTCGATGGAGAGGCGAACAATGATAATCTAGGATACATGAATTCATAAAAATCTTCAAGGTATGAACTAATGTTGATAGATAAGGGGATTGAGTTACACAATTGGATTCACAATTCAAATTTTTCATTATAAGTCTACAATCATGGTGGTTTGTTTTGTCAAAGTATGGATTTGTAATGTAAGAAATGATCGATTATACTAGGTATTGAGCATTTGAAATGACTTATGTGCAGGTTGGATCGTAAAGTTTGTTACTTTTGATTGTTAAATGTCCTAAGGATGGGTTTCACTTAAAAGTGTTGGTTTACAGTAAGGTAAATGGTAGGAGTAGTTATGATGGTTGTTAATATTGAAAGTGTGGGCTTCAATGGACTGATGTGAAGAGTCTGTGGAGTCATATAAATAGAGTATATGTATGATCGTAATGGGACTAGACTGGTGGATTATGGGTAGCTAAAAGTCAACGAAATGCAGTCAACTGAATGAAAATATTTGATATGGGCTCTTTAGAGGAAGCATTTAGTGTTGTTTCACCTTGGTTCCATACATTCTTATGTGACCACCTATTTCCTTATGTACATGGTTTGGATATGATTCACTAGCTATGCTCACACGTTTTTTCCCTTTGTGGGTGGATCCCTAGTGGTGGATAGGGTACTCCGATCCTGCGATGTCCTCTTGGTTGATTAGGATGTTTGTGAAGACTTGCTTATATCAAATGACATATTTGGTGTCGTGTTGGAGTTGTTGAAGTATTGTAGTGGTTCTACATGTACCACCTTACTTATGAGAATTTATAGAAGAGATACCATGGGTATTTACAGTTATTTGACGGTCTTAATATTAATCAAGTCCTCGTGGTCATATTTCGATTATGTGTGGTTGAATGTGGGGACCATTGGGTCTACTTCTACCGTTCATAAGAGTAGTCTATAATCACAACTACTAATCTAGCATGTCGAAAGCGTTGTTAGAGGTTTTGTATGCTTGGGTGTATCTTTCGATGGTGATAACTTGATCATTTCCTTCTTTAGGTTAGATAAGTTTGGTTCTCCCTTGATGAGTACCTGATGTCTAAAGATCAAATTTTTATAACTTAAGCTTGTGAAAAGTTTATGTTATGATAAGAATTCTTAATAAGATTTATGATGATTTGTGCATTATGAGTGTGTGGTGGTTGTTCAAATTCACTGCTGGTTGTAGCCAATATTGATTCAAAATTTTACCATGGTTATAGTAGAAAGTATTTGTCCTGATGGTTTTGTCAAGGTCTAGTGGAAGAATCGGTTAGTTGAAGAGTCCACTTGTGAATAGTTTTGTTGTTAGTTGCGTTTACATACAACATAATTATCATTACAGTATTGAGATGGCCCCCTTTGAAGCATTGTATGGGAGGAGGTGTAGATCTCCAAATGGTTGGTTTGGTACATTTGAGATGAGACCTTGGGTACTAATATTTTGAAGGAATCATTGAGACAGCTACCCTTTCTTATTCTCGCCCTTTTTTGACCGTTTGGGATGAACAGTGGGTAAATTGATATCTAATGTAGCGATCCATTAGGTCATTTTGAGTACTAGAACAATTTCGACTCTTTTTGTAAATTTTAAACGGTGATTTTGAACTATTTATTTAATTATTGGTGATTTAGTGGATGCGTATTTATTAAATAATTAATTTTTATAATTGATTGTAAATGGATCAACTCATAAATTTATTTAATACTCTATGTCACTTGGCCCATAAGTAGAAATAAATTAATAAAATTCAATAATTTTGGTTCATAAC
Organism: Solanum stenotomum; assembly: GCF_019186545.1. NCBI lineage: Eukaryota > Viridiplantae > Streptophyta > Magnoliopsida > Solanales > Solanaceae > Solanum > Solanum stenotomum. The sequence continues at coordinate 33,084,946 of NC_064283.1, forward strand.
AAATTTAGGGAGAATAAATTAGGATTTGTCTATCACTCAATAATCCTACCTTACATTCAAGCTTAATCTCACCCCGCATAGGACTAAGGACTAATTTTACGAATCTCTTAGTACTCCCAATCTTGTAATATATTCTCCTATTTCCCTTTCCTTCCTTTTTTTTTTTTGTAAAACAAAAAGAGAATATTCTTTTTGTGAACTTGTCCACTTCACACTAACATTATCATCATTTCAAAGTAGACGCACCATTTACAAAAACTAATCATTTCTAAAAAGTAAAAAATATTTTCATTAATCAGTACATAATAAATAACTTGAAAAAGATGTAGATTTTTATAACTTCCTGTCTCAAAATATGTATCCGCTTAATAAATAAAGCATTCAAATATTATTAAGACACCACTTTAAGTAAGAAATATCATGTGAAAACAATATCACATTTAAAAGACTTCTAAATATGAAAGCGATCCTTCCAAAAGAAGCAGTAAGAAAATTTTCCAATTATGGCAAACCCTTTTCTTCCTCCTATAATACAGTTGGCTCTCCATGGATTTAAGTAATCTCTTTGAAAGGGATAGGCGTTGTGATTTTGTCTTCTACTTTATTCAAAGTCGTGGCATAGTTCAATGGTGGTTTGGGTGGTGGTTCACCAGCATGGAGCGTAGACCAGCCATCGATGGCGTTGGCCATGACGCCTACCGGCGAAGTTAATCTGATGAAAATATACGGTTTTGGTACAAATTCCCTTGATATCTCATCACATATGGAATACTAGTATATGGTAACACATAGGTTGGGCAGAGACGAGTAGAAGAAAGCTTAATTAGGACAAAATTTATATAAGTTGTAAAAACATCAAAAAACTGAAAAATACTAAGGAGTCGTTTGATAGGGCATATTAGGAGGAATAGACCATGTATTTGTGTGGTATTATTTAGTACTATGTTTAGTAGGAATTTAGGGCCGATGTATAACTAATTAAAGAATTACTTATTGATGAGTCAGAGATTTCGACTCATTTAGGGCTTTATTTTGATAGTATAAGTGTCCTCAAATGCATAATTTATTCTCTAAGTTGATGTTAAAGTGTTGATTTGCAGCTATGAAGTATAAGGGGCCAAGCATGGAGACTACCAGGCAAAAAGGAACTAACAAGCTGAAGAAGTGAAGAAAAGCGATCCTGGTGATCGCCAAGACCATTCGGGGAACTGTCAGTGGCTCTTTAGCTCGGTCAAATTTCCAGCATGCCATCACTGGGGAAAAACCAATTTGGCGATAGGAATGGGAAGTCGGTGGATCATCGAACAACTCCGTGACAACAACTATGATCACTGAAGTTTACAGAACTCTGAGGACTGATGTCCAATGCAAATTGGTGATGTAAGGGAGCGGAGGGCAGATAGCCGACCTAGTTGGCGAGGCGGGACTTACTTCACCCAATCACCTTTCAGGCAAAATATTGGGCAACTATACATTAAATTTAAAAAGAAGAGAAAGGAGGTTTCCACAGTTCTTAGAATTTTTAGCTTTCTTTGAGTGTTTGAGTTCCCATTGGAGACTTTGAAGCTTTTGAGACAATATTTGGAAGAATTTCAATTGGATCTTTGAACTAATTCAATTTAGAGCATTGTAGAGACTTGGAAACTTTTACCCAGCTCATGGCTAACATAGTTTGTGATTGTTTTTCTCTTTTTATAATGTGTAGCTAAACCACCAATTCTTGGGGTGTGATCATGTAATTATTGGCTTAATTAGCTTATCGGTATTGTTGTTTAATGATTTAAATGTTGTTTTAATGTGGGTTTGATTAATAAGTGAGTAGTAATTCCTGAACTGTAGTTGCAAATACAATTTTAGCTCAGTGTTTTAGGTTTGCTCGAGAGAGAGGTTCTAAAACCAAGGTTATCGATTGATGATTATAGCGTGTGGATTGTTATGGGTTCAACTTGAGAGAGTGAATCTGAACTCGCTCCTACCTATCTAGCTCGAGAGAGTAGATAAATTAAGGTTTTGGTCTGTTTTGTAGTGTTAAGCCTGTCGATGTTCGAGAGCTTGAACCGTAATAGTTGTTCGAGAGAAAACTATTGCACTTATAGTCTAGCCTACCCACAATGATTTAGCAAATTATTAATAAGCTTCAACTATCCATAGAACATAATTAGCCTATAATTGATCACATCCCGATAATTCCTCTTAATATTGTTGAAACCCATGTTTCCGTATTCATTTTATTTGTTAATTGACAAACAAATACACCCCATCTGACATTTGTTGTCACCCATTTCAATTTAACTAAGTCTTTTCGATATTTTTTATTCCTACCACCAATTAGATTACATTCGTAACTTCGTAACTGAATTTGTACTTGTACCGCTCACTATGGGTTCGACCCCAACCTTTCGTTGGGTTATATACTAGATTACGATCGCTCACATCTAGTATTAGATGAGGTGCAGTTAAATGTTTATCAAAAATAGCGCCACTGCTAGGAAGTGGTGTTTAGAATTCTATTATTGAAGTTTAAAGTGGTAATCTTTTTGTTTTGTAGTTGACTCGACTTACTTTGTTTCGTTTTTGTGGTGGCTTGTTTTTAACAGAGGAAGAAATGAGCGTGAACGAGAGTAATGGTAGCCAAGTTGTCCACCAAGATGATAATGGAAATCTTAATGATGTGAATTACCCAATTCAATTGGGTGGTGTTGGTGTGATACGTCTACCTCCAGTTAAAGGGAATGTTGTCTTCCATTTCACTAGCACAATGCTACAACTCCTGAAAAATGAAAGGATTATATGGAGGGTAGCCCATGAAGATCCCCATGAACATATTCAGAACTTTGTGGACATTTGTGCTCCATTCTCGTTCAAGAACATATCACAAGAATCAGTTCGTCTTCGATTGTTCCCATTCTCTTTGATGGGTGAAGCTACCAAATGGTTAGCTGATCTATCGAGGAACTCCATCACCACTGGGATGAACTCACCAGGATTTCATTGGTAGATTGTTTCCCCCATCAAAAATGATGACCTTAAGGGATAATATCAAAAGTTTCAAATGCTTGGACGGGAACAAAGCCATGAGACGTGGTTGAGATTTACTTCAATGTCCGACTCACTATCTTCCAAAAAAGGTGCTTCTACAATACTTTTATAGGTGTCTTGACTTGGTGCACAAAGGTGTTGCTGATTAGCTTATTTTCGGAAGTGTAAAGCAACAGCCTTATGAGGTAGCATCTTAACTCCTTGATGGCATGACCAAGATAAATAGAGCATGGTACACTCGTAAGGACCAAGTGTCTCCTTTCACTTCTAGGATGACGAAAGCGCAAATCGAGAAGGATAAAGAGAAACCAAAATATTGCAAAATGATTACCTAACTGGATATATTGTCAAAAAAGGTGATGGGTAGTGGGTTAAAGAGTGCAAATGTTGTGGGTATTGGTGGAGCAAACCTCGAAGAAACACAATTTGAGGCGCTGTATAAGGAGGAAGTGAACTTCCTTGCAAACCAAGGAGAAGGTTTTCGTCCAAACAGTCCAAGGCGGGGTGGAAATTTGGGTTGGAATAGAGATGATGTATGGAGAGACCGTGACAGAGAATGGCGTGATCGTAATGCCAATTGGAAGGAAAGGGATGGTGACTAGGAAAGATAAGTTCCACCCCATGAACGTCAAAAGCCTAAGGAGCAAAAGGCTGACACAGAGAACTTCCGTATGGAAGACATGTATGCGCGCATTCTCAATAAGGTGGAAGGGTCGGACAAAGTTTTGAAGGAAATTAAAGAGGATGTCTCTACATTTAATCAGAAAGTCACCTCGTATGTAGTGTCAATCAAGCAATTGGAAATGTAAATGGGTCAAATTTCATCTCATTTGAACCCAAGGCCAAAAGGAGGGTTGCCTAGTTACACAATGGCCAACCTCAAAAAATGAAGTTTGAATTGGTATCTTCATTGTGCCACGACGTTAATAAGGAGCTTCTTGGGAGGCAACCCAAGTTTTTGGTGTTTTTTTTAAAATTTGCTTTTGAATAATGGGTGTTGATTTTGTAGGTCGAAAAGTGAAAAGTACTGGAAAATGGGCAATAAGAGAGCTAAAATTCCAATCAGCGACACGCCGAACAGATCGGCATGCTCAATTTAGATAGTCATTTGAACCACCCAGCTTGATGGGGGGATTATATAAAACTCGGCAAGCCTGATTATGTTTGCCATTTGAACCCCCAAATTGTTGGGAGGTCTGTAAAACACAGCGAGCCAAAATACAATTCGGCACATCGCCGAGTGGGTCAGCAGACGTGACTTGCTTCTCCGACTGTCACGTGAACTAAAGGGTTTTAAAAGGGCCAAACAGTTTTAAATTTAAAAATCCTTCACTCTCTCATCTGCTCAACTCCCTTACTGTAATGACCTGATTTCGTAGTTAGAGAAAAGCCAATGGGGAAAGAATTGGGGTCAGAAAACTTTTTGGTAGTAACTTGGGATTTCCTAGCCTAGTCCAAATTTGGATTAAATCGGAGTCAGTAAGGTCTAGGAAAATCTGGTAGCAATTGGGTGATCTAATTATGATTTTGATCACATGAGTAGATAACTAAGATGTTAAGGAATCTGTACAATTTTATGGAATTGAATTCGGGTGAGTAGAACTCCCGAAATAGATCTTAGTGTGAACAATATTTTATGAGAGTCATTGGTTAAAGGTGTATTGTGAAATGGGGGTCTTGGATTTATTAAAATAGCTCACTGGTTTCGTGCAAGCCGCTGGGGCGGGATTGCTGCGGCCAGGGTGGGGCCGCTGTAGCGGGGTGAGAACCGTTATGGCAGGTCGGACGTGAGTTAAGGTCGTAAATAAACCCCAAAATGTCTTTGTTCTGTACTTTTCAACTTTGAGAGCTAAGAACGACCCCAAATGAATTCTTGGCCATTTTTCACTATTCTTGAGGCTAAAGGTAAAGTTTTCAGTCCCTAAATCCGTATTTTGATCCGTAGAACGTAGTTTCTTGGGTAATTATCATTAGGAAAAGGTTTTATCTATAGTTAATGGTGGAAAAAGCCCTAATTTGGGTATTGGGTTCTTTGGTTGGCCTAGAGTTGATAATGTCAATTATAATCCGACTAATTAGGCCTTGTTTATTGATCCTTGCATTAATTGTATGTGTTTAGACCACGAACAAGCGGAAAGAATCCGGAAAGGGAAGATTCAAGTGCCTTAGGGGATTCGAGATTGGATTCGAGGTAGGTGATGGTTGTGATTCTATGATCGTGTGATGTATGCTTGTTCTTGCTTCATTATGACACATATATATTTATGAATGTTACATTATTGATCACACTTGTTATAAATGAGATAGATGAATGATGGTTACCATAAAATCATGACTTAAATGTATAATCTTGAGGATATACTTGTGATTGTGACTGTGGTGTGTTGAATGGATCGGTTGCCACGTTCCGGCATAACTAACTTGGATCGGTTGCCATATTCTAACATAATTATGAGATCGGTTGCCACGTTCTGGCATAATTATTGGATCGGGTACCATGTTCTGGTATGCTAATTGTTTGGGTGTGGGATCCATGAGAGGACCATTAAATTGGGTTCCGTGAGAGGACCATTGAATTATGTTGTGTATCTACTTGTGATAAGTTCATTCATATCTAATGACGATTGATATTGGAAAATGGTATGTTGCTCTAAATTGAAATAACTATGATATGTGAGATTCGTGAACTTGTTCATTGTTCTTATATATTACTGATATTGTATATGTTCGATATGTGCATGTGATTATATTGTTGTATTAACTAATGTATGTTACACTTATTGGGATACCAGCGTGATCCTTACCAGTACACTGTGGGTGTATACTAATACTGCACTTGCTTGTTCTTTGTTGAGTACACGACATCTTCAGGTGGCTATTGATAGACCTTAGCTAGGTGACTATTGAGTGTGACCAGATTCAAGGGTGAGCTAGTTCTTTCAGTCTTCCATGGATCTCTCCTGTTTAAGTCCACCCTTTTCAGACTTAGACTATTTGTTTAAGGTGTTTTGTTTAGCTTCGAGGTTGTACCCTTGTTCTTAGACTTGTCGTTAGTAGAGTTTTGGTACATTGACTTTCAGGTTCTAGGGTTCTTCCGTATTAGTTTGGTTAGTTGTTTGTTAAAATCTTGGAGTTTATGGGGACTTCATTTTTATAGTCATTTAAACCTGCTTTCGTATTTTTAGATGCATAGTTTTTGTTTAAGTTGTTTAGTCTGGGTTGTAGTAATGGTTCTCCCACCGGATGGTTAGTGTGGGTGCGAACCACGATGGTCTGAGTCGTGACAAATTTGGTATCAGGCCCCTAGGTCATTGATCTCATTGTACCAAAACGAGTCTAGTAGAGTCTTAAGGAATGGTACGATGGCGTCCGTACTTTTCTTCGAGAGTCTATAGGACTTTAGGAAAAATTCACTTATTTCAACTCTTTCGTGCTATGACTTGAATCCAATTGGTATCTGGGTGATACAATTTGTTATCTTTCCTCCTTCACTCTATGGTCTGAACTAGAGTAACAAAAGAGGTTACACCATCACTAGCAAGACATTATGTGTATTGACTACCGACAGTTGAATAAGGTCACCATTCAGAACAAGTATCCATTGCCTCAGATGGATGACCTTTTTGACCAATTGCAAGGTGCATCGATTTTCTCTAAGATTGATTTAAGGTCTAGTTACCAACAATTAAAGGTTGAGGCAGTTAAGAATTGGGTTCGACCAAGTTCTATGATGGAAATTAGCAGTTTTGTGGGGCTCACTAGCTACTATTGTCACTTGTGGTATGAGTTGAGTCTAATTGGTATCTCCCGATTCCAATTGGTATCTCAACGAAGTGAACTAGACGCCGTAGTCCCGGCTGAAAGAATACAAGCAAGTTAATTGGAACTGAGAAGGTTCCAATTAGTATCTGGCTATATGGGCTGTATAAGGCATAGATGATTAGTAATGGTCATCTATGGAACGAACTAATTAAGGAATTTGCACTCGTCTGCAAGTTGTAACTGCTTGAGTGTCATGAAACTTGTTGTGAAAAGAAAGTCATCACGAGATTAGGTATAAGGGTCTAGAAAAATTACGATATGGTTCATAAGCAAGAAATCTAGACGTGCGTTGCAACCAACTTATATTCGTGTGAGAGTCTGGGTTTATCTTGGGGATATATGTATGGTAGTGTTGAAACGATGTAAAAGGATTCTAAAGTGCGTACTTCGTTGGGTTGACCGGGGGGTAGACAATGGTTGTCCTATCTAAAGAGATTTTCTTAAATGCCTAGTTATAGCCAGGAAATCTAGGGGAAATATAGAAATGAGAGGAAGCCCAGAAATTGTTGGTAGGGGTTCTGTATCCGTCAGGATCATTGGGGCGAGATTTTATCCGCCACAGTGAGACCGCCAAGGCAGGATTTCTCCCACCAGAGCTGGATAGGGCGAGAAAGAATCTCAGCCATGTCTCCCTTGTTTTCTCCTAGTTACAATTCTGGATCAAATCATACCCGAACTAACCCTCACAATCTAATTCAGTGTTTAGCAATCGCATATAAGTTATAAGGTGTGTTAAAATTGTGGAGAACCTGGGCATACGCGGAGGAAATCAGCGAGGCCGTGGAGGCCGGGAAAATGGTAATGCAGCTAGAGAAGTAGTGCATCCAGGCAATAAGGTTGCCCGTAAACAGGTGTCACGACCCATAAGCACCCCCTAGTCGTAACCGGCGTACTCGACCTCGAAGAGGTCTAATACAAGCCTCTTAGCATTCATTCATCGCATAGACACTAAAACCATAAGGAATTTAAAACTTTCTTTACCAAGAAAACATTGCATAGAAAAAAAAAATAGCAAGCGGAAGACTTTCTAGACTTTATACATGATGTCTCAAACCATCTAATACCTTAGAGTACAAAATTCGGGACTAATCCCGTACACAACTTAAACAATACTAAAAAGACATAAAAGAACATATTGGGTATTGTCCTCGAATCTATGAGGACTCACCAAGTCTTCATCTTCAACACTTAGAAACCTATCAAAGCCATGACATGTCATCATCTCCAAATCCCTACACTTTAGTCCAAAAAGGGAAAGAAAGGGGTTAGCACAATTAAGTACTAAGTATGGAGACCATGCAAAAACATGCCAAAAAGGACATTTTCAAGGAANCCTAGTTACAATTCTGGATCAAATCATACCCGAACTAACCCTCACAATCTAATTCAGTGTTCAGCAATCGCATATAAGTTATAAGGTGTGTTAAAATTGTGGAGAACCTGGGCAAACGCGGAGGAAATCAGCGAGGCCGTGGAGGTCGGGAAAATGGTAATGCAGCTAGAGAAGTAGTGCATCCAGGCAATAAGGTTGCCCATAAACAGGACAGGGCTCAGTTTTATGTTTTTTCGAGTAAGACTGAGTTTGAGGGTGTGATGCAGTGCTCAGAAGAGCTACTCTTGTTTGTGCCTGATGGATATTGTTTTGTTTGATCTGGGTTCTACTTATTCGTATGTGTCAGTTCAATTGCCTTGGGATTTGATGTGATTTGTGATATACTTGATGCCCCCATCCATGTTTCTACCCTAGTTGAAGAGTCAGTCATAGTCACCCAAGTATATCGTGTTGTCCTGTTGTGTTTATGGATTTTCATATTTGGGTTGATTTGGATATGCTGGATATGACTGACTTGATATAATCTTAGGCATGACTTGGTTGTCCCCCTATTATACCAGGCAAAATTATAATACTAAGTCGGTAACTCTAGAGATCCTCGGTAAGGAAAGATTAGAGTGGGAAGGGGTGTACAAGCCTAAGCTAGCTAAGATCATATCATCTATTCGGGCTAGTAAATTAGTAGGCAGTGTTGTTTGTCTTATTTGGCTCATGTTTTGGATATTGAGGAAGTGTTTCCTACGAATTTGCCTCGTATGCCTCTGGATATAGATATAGATTTCTGCATTGACTTGGAAACTAACACTCGCCCTATTTTGATCCCTCTGTATCGTATGGCCCCATCAGAACTAAGAGATCTTAAGGCTCAAAACCAAGACCTTCATGATAAAGGTTTCATCCGTCCTAGTGCTTCCCCATGGGGTGCTCCTGTCTTGTTTGTTATGAAGAAGGAGGCTAGTATGAGGACTGGTGAATTTATCTTTAGCCATAAAGGAGTGATTTGATACCGGAATGAAAAGCTTATGGATAAAGAAAATCCCATTGAATATACTTGGGTGAAGGAAATTGAAGTATTTAGTAAGAAGATGCGTATAAAATTGGGTTAGTCCTTTGATTTTGATGAGTATATCTGGGTTTGAGGTGTCATGTTGGTGAAAAGGTTGACTTCGTAATGATAGTGAAGGTTGACTAAGCGTAATGGTAATAAGAGTTCGTGATGGATTGCGAGTATCTAAGGTTGTGGTTTTCCAATATTTGGTGAGTAAAGTAGTTGGATGAAAAGTTCTAAGAGATGGTGGCACACCACTCGAAACAAATTTAAAAGAGCTAGAGTTATAATGAAGGAAAATATAGTGGAATGTAGTACAACCTTTAGAGAGAGGCTAGAGCAAGAATGTTTTATTTGATTGCAAAAGCTAAAAAGATATCTTCAGAGGGGTAGATAATTGGGTTCAGAGGCGCGTGATTTATTTCGTGTCGGAGGTCCATTAGATGGGTTAAAGATTATTGAAAAAGACTAGAGAAAGGATTGTGCAAACATTAGCTTGAGCGTGATGATAAGTGCTTGTTTTTGTTTTTGAGTTTAGTAATGAGTACGATTGGTTACCGTGAAATCATGACTTAAATGTATGATCTTGAGGATATACTTGTGATTGTGATTGTGGTGTGTTGATTGGATCGGTTGCCACGTTTCGGCATAACTAACTTGGATCGGTTGCTACGTTCCGGCATAACTAACTTGAATTGGTTGCCACATTCCGGCATAATTATGGGATCGGTTGCCACCTTCTGGCATAATTATTGGATCGGATACCACGTTCCGGTATGCTAATTGTTTGGGTGTGGGTTCCATTAGAGGGCCATTGAATTGGGTTCCATGAGAGGACCATTGAATTGTGTTGTGTATCTACTTGTGATGAGTTCGTTCATATCTAATGATGATTGATATTGGAAAATGGTATGTTGTTCTAAATTGATATAACTGTGATATGTGAGATTCGTGAAGTTGTTCATTGTTCGTATCTGTTGATGATATTGTATATGTTCGATATGTGATTGTGATTATATTGTTGTATTGACTAATGTATGTTACACTTATTGGGATAGCCGCGTGATCCTACATGTACACTGTGGTTGTGTACTGATATTGCACATGCTTGTTCTTTGTTGAGTACAGGGCATCTTCAGGCGCTTATTAATAGACATCAGCTAGGTGACTATTGAGTGTGACTGGATTCTGGGGTGAAATAGTTCTTTCAAGCTGCCATGGATCTCTCTTGTTTAAGTCTACCCTTTTCGAACTAAGACTATTTGTTTAAGGTGTTTTGTTTAGCTTCAGGGTTGTACCCTTGTTCTTAGACTTGTCGTTAGTAGAGTTTTGGTACATTAACTTTCAGGTTCTAGGAGTTGTTCTTCCCCACTAGTTTGGTTTGTTGTTTGTTAAGATCTTGGAGTTTATGGGGACTCTATTTTTATAGTCATTTAAACCTGTTTCCGTATTTTAAATGCATAGTTTTTGGTTAAGTTGTTTAGTCTGGGTTGTAGTAATTGTTCTCCCACCTGATGGTTAGTGTGGGTGCCAATCACGACAATCTGGGTCGTGATACGTACTCTCACATCGATATTAGATTTTTCGTATTCTTGCATTTTTATTCTCGTTTTGTTTGGAATCTTTGCTCGGGACGGATTTTGGAATTACTTTGTCTTCCCAGATTATTAGTTCAATTGCTTATGTTTCAACTTTCCCCTTATATGCTCGTACATTCATTGTACTGGCATCATTCGATCTGCATCTTATTTATGATACATGTATAGGTGTTCAGGGTCATGAACAAGCACTTCATTGATCCCATTTCATTCTAGCTAGCTTTGGTAAACCTCTTTGCTTTCCGAAGGTTTCCACGTTTACATTCTTTAGATTTATTAAGATATTGTCGGTCTTGTCCTGACATCTATCATAGTATTTAGAGGATTCATAAACAGTAGTAGTTGAGGAGTCTTTTTCCCTTTTCCTTGTTAATTTTTTTAGACTTGAGTTGCCTTCTTACGGCTATTTGAATATTTCCAGACGTTTATGAGTTTATCAATAGTTGAGACAATTGAGTTAATCTTTGCATTTGAAGTTCTTGTCGTTGAGTAATGTCTTCCCTTGAGTACTAAACAAGACCAAGGATTCGCTTGGGATCAGTGATGGTTCTAGAGTGCCGGTCACGTCCAGGGTGTAGGCTCGAGGCGTGACAGAAGGGGAGAGATTACATTTCATTAATGAGGAACAATACGATAGTTGGACTTTTGTAAGGTAATATGATTTAGTATACTCAAACAAGATATCACAATAAAAGATAAATAAAAATACTATATTAATATTATATGCACATTGCGTGGATACGTATATTAGTAACGTATATATACAACAATGATGGAGACAAGACCACAATTAAAATTAAAAAAAAATACATTCTCATACTCATTTTAACATTATGTCAAACACATACTTCCTCGATTCTGTTTTTTGGGTTGAGGTAGATTTGAATTTTATTTAGTTGCTTCTATCGAATCTGACCCGTTTATGTTTGACCCACCCCGACCAACTTGCTTACTTATCTTTTTAAACCCCCTCGTTGAAAATCATGCCCCTGCCTTAAAGTTTGTAATATTTACAATAATTTGACGTGTAATCGTATAAGATTTATATCCATGTTTAGATTAATTCCCCAGAAGATGTCTTCTTAACTCCAACATTGATCCGTTTGGGAAATTCTTTCAATAAGTTGACTTCAACCTTTACCTTGACACAACTAGGTATAGATTTTCTTGTTGTAGCCATGTCAACATTTAACTGTTTTCCCACTGCGTTGTACATCATAAACAAGGATTCTTTAACGAAAAATTTAGGTGATAGGGAAGGAACAGAGGTCCATGCTAAGGCAGTAGTAGTTTCCGCCTCTGGGTTGAACTAGGGTTCCCACTTTAGAGGGCGCATCTGATAGTATACCCATCCTTAGCCTTCAAAAAATATGCCAATTTTTTACATGACATTCAAGTAATATTCCATAGTAGTAAGGCGAATTAGGATGTGTCTAGCACTCAAGAATCTTGCTTTACATTCCGCCTTGAATCTCACACAGTAAAGGACCTATTTTAAGATCTCTTCTAGTTCTGACCAGCCAAAAGAAAAATTTCCAATTATGGCCAACGGTAAATCTTGTTTAATGATTATGGTCTCAACCTCTTCTTCCTCCCATAATACAGTAGTCTCTCCATGGATGTAAGTAATATATTTAATAGGGATAGGCGTTGTGATTTTGTCTTCTACTTTATTCAAAGTCGTTGCATAGTTCAATGGAGTGTAGGGAATATTTAGGAGAAATTTAGGGCCTATGTATTTGTATGGCATTATTTAGTACTATATTTGGTAGAAATTTAGGGCCTAGGTATAACTAATTCATGGATTAGTTATACACCATACATGGTATAAGATGTATAACTAATACCTTACATTTGGTGATATTAGGATTACATAGAATTTAATACCATGGTATTAAACTATGTAAAGACAAAAATACCCCTCAAATCCTTTTAACGGGTTTATTTTTTTTCTGCGTTTTATATTATATTTTTGTATTAGTAAATTTATTTAAATAAATAATTTTACAAAGTTTATTATTTAGAGAGAGTTGTTTGTTGTTAACAAATCCAATACAAAGCAATAGGAAAAATCTCTAAATGGTGATTGACTAGGAAAATTCAATGGTAAATGCAAAATTCGTGTTGTTATTACATAAAAGGTTTTTATTAATCATTTAATATATTTTTAAAAAATATTGTTGTCAAATAAAATTAAGATCAAATGCAATCCAATAATATAATTCTAATTAGGAAAAATCTCTAAATGATGATCGACTAGGAAACTTCAATGGTAATTGCAAAATTTGTGTTATTATTAAAGTAAAAGGTTTTTATTAATCATTTAATATATCTTTTTTTCTAAAATTGTTCTCACATAAAATAGCAGTCAAATGCAATCCAATAATATAAATCTAATTAGGAAAAAATTGAATTGTCTAATTATAATCATTAACGTCTATATCATTAGGTTATTTTAAAACACAATTTCTTATATAAAGCTCTTGGTGTTAAGACCAAAAATCACAATTTCTTAGTGATAGTTTAGACATGACAAGAAGAATTAGCAAGGGTTGTCAAAGGGTTGACAAGGTGAAAATAAAGAATGCTAGAAACTTAGGAGTTACGTTTTCTAAGCGATGTGCTGGTCTGTTCAAAACGGCTTGTGAACTTTGTACTCTATGTGGTGCTGAAATTGCCATTGTTATATTTTCCCAGGACGGTACAGTTTTCTCCTTTGGTCATCCTAGTATGGACACGTTGGTGGAGAGGTTCCTTGGGAGGAACCTCCCTCCACCAAATAACGATGTCCACAATCAACAAATCGTGGCTCTTAGAGAAGTTGGTATTCGTGAGCTCAATACCAAGCTCATGAACATCGAGGGGGTTCTCCAGATGGAGAAAAATCGTGGAGAATCCCTTCGAGAAATTAGGAAGAGAGCTGATGGTGTATGGTGGGAATCTCCCATAGAAGAACTTAACTTATTCGAACTTCAACAATTGAAGAAGGCATTGGAAATTCTGAAGCAAAAGGTTAAAAAAGAGGCACAAATGGTGAATAATAATGCATTCCCATTTCAGGCATTGGGAAGTGCCTGGACTCCTCCTAATTGTGCTGGCTAAAGTTCTTTATATGGACTCAATGTTGGTGGACCCTTTGCTAATAGGGTTAGTGGATCTACTTCTTCCATAGTTCCCAATTACTAGTTCAGCCGTCATTCCTAGTGTGCGCATTATGGAATTGTTGAAAATAAAATATTATATTAAGTGTCTAGGTTCATTTGCCATTTGAGTTATCCTAAGTGTTGTGTTCATCAGTTATGATTCAGTTGAAGTCAGTACTAAGTGTTGTGTTCATCATGTAATGTTTATCCGTTATGATGCTAGTAATTTTAATTATATATGTTATGTTATTAGTCCATTGCCATGTTGATTCTATCCTTTGAATCGCATTACATATTAATTTCTAGTTTATCAAAGATATTACAAACGTCTGGGGAGTTTCCTCCTTGTAGATCTACTTCTACATTTCGTAGATATTTTAATTTGTGAAACACAACATCTTCATTTAGTGTCCAATCTGTTCGAGGGAATCCTTGGAGATTGGGTAAATTAGCCAGCAAAGTCATGACTTCCCATGGTATACAAGTACCTTTTAATCAGAATTCCTTGAGATTAGATTGCGAGTTCTTCTTATGATTTCCGCAGCAAGAGGATAAGATATATATAGTGGCAATCCAATATCAAAACGTCTATTCTCTGACATTTTTCAGATATCAACCCTGTCGATTCGACAAAGATTTCTCTTCGAAACATATCTCAAATGTGCAAGTTGAGGTATTACACAAGAGAAATCATATTAATCAATTGAAAAAACATCCAATACCTTAAGCAATTTGAACTGTAAAACATTTGTTTTGGAATATCTGTTTGCATTGAAATAAAGGTGGAAAATCAGGACATCAGGATTTATAAAAGACTTTCTGTGAGGTGGAAAATCAGGACATCTCACATAATCAACAACATACTTGAGCCGAGTGGTTATTACAATTCAGTTTCTATTGTCATCGATCATTTGGAAATATTCTTCGCATTTGGTCCCATGCCTTACTACTCCATATATCATCTTTGACAATTAGAAATCTCCTACCCTTAATACCTCTATACACAATCTCCATTAGTTGATCACGACTCATTTCTTGATTGTTTCCTTTAATTGAAGACACAACTTCAAGAAATATTTGTCTCTCATTGTATTCTTCGGAGATAGTGACCATGCATGTTTATTAATCGATAAGGAATATTTGATCAATCATTAAAAATTCTTTTGGCAAGAGTTATCTTACCTATACCGTCCATACCAAAAATTGGTACAACAGTTAAATCGTATGTTGTTCAAGTAAGGTGTTGAGGTCATCCTCCATCCCAACAATAGTGTTTTCGTCAAATGTTGTACCTTTTTCTGGTGAGGGAGTTGCTGCTTGTTCTGCAGACTTGCTTCCATGCTTGTTAAACTCAATTTGTGCCACTGAATCAACATCTTTTTCCACTTTTAGCAATTCTTCCTCCAAGTATTTACAAGCCCCCCTTTTCATGAATCGTCACTTTGTTATACCACTTGGGCTTGAAATTAAAGAATCTGTGAGTTAGTTGTAGTGTGAAGAGTCTAGCTCCGACACAACAAAATACCTAAATCTAGCTCCGACCCTGACTTCAACATTCGTGTTCTATGCTTCAATGGAAGTTGGAATAAGCTTGATTCCTATGTGGCATACCAAGGTTTTATCTCTTCAAATTTAGGAGATTTTTTCCCTACATAATGGAATAGGCAAATGTCTCTTTATATTATTAGATACACTAGTTGTGGACATGTGTGTTGCACGTTTATTCCTCTCAAGTATTTCAAACTTTCTAAAATGACATTAATAATAGTACAACATACATGTGTAAGTGTTTCAAATTTGCAAGTGAAAATACAATTTTCCATGTGAAAATATATGTTGCAACAATATAAAACAATTGCAAAAGACGATATAATGTTACTCTTGACCAATATAATTCAAGTAGAATATTGAATAATCTTGTTGATTTATATTACTAAAATCTAAACAAAACGAAGCTTAATTACTCCATCTTACAATATTGCAATTAAAATGTCCAAAAGCAAAATTATCATCACACCAACCATTTGAGTTTTAACACTGCGGAAAACTACCACCAATATAAATTGCTCATATTTAAGAAAATTATTAGGCTTAGTGTCGCACAAATATAAATGGAACTCTCATTTTTATTTGAAAATGAAGTAGTTAATCTCAATCATACAAATCGTAGAAAAACTAAAAATTAAACAAAAAAGGTGAAAATGAACAAATATGTATGTGTTCGCAACAATATATTAGATAGACGATAAAGTTACACAATTAAAATTTTTCATTCAAAGTATCAATATTTTAGCAATCTTTATTTAAATTAATTTGAATTTAGACAATTGACAATATGGATATCTGAGCATATTGCATAAATTTCTCAAGTATTATCAATCTCATCATACATTAATAGATGTTTTGTCGATTAAGAAACACTTACAAGAATAATAACACAATGACAAATAAAAATAAAATTCCCACAACAATGCAATGATACAAGAATTACATAAAAATGTGTATTGCATTCCAAATTTAATTTGGACAACCATACCTTAACTCCAAAATGAAAATGAAAATGAAAACTTAAAATTATGAGCTATTAAACAAAAGATCTCAATGAATAGGTCCCCTCTTCTATATTTCTAAGTTCAACTATTATGCCGTAAGAAAACTTCTCTTTTTCATGATTTCATCTCTTATACTCACTATTCTATTGTAAGAAAGTTGACTTCATAATGATTTCATCTATTCTTCTCCTCATTTAGCTTCTTGACTATATTTTATATCATTATCTAGGAAGAAGATTAGAAAATTGTAGATGACAAAAAAAAAATAAAAATATGTTGATCTAGGGACAAGCAAATTGTGGCTATAATTTATTGGTATTTATAGTGATATTTAACTGTCTTTTCACCTATCAAAATTCAATAATGAGACACATTGAGTCATGACACATTCATTTTATTTTTGGTTTCAAAATTCAAAGAGTCATTGAATTGGAAGAGTTTCAATAATGAGACACATTGAATCATGACACATGATTAATTTTTTTGGTTTCAAAATTCAAAGAGTCACTGAATTGGAAGAGTTTCATACATTGTTTTGTCTTCTACTTTAATTAAATTAATTAATCTAATCGATTATAATTATAATGTCATAACATAAGAAATAAAGTATAGTTGTTGGGCTTCATATATGATATTATGTAATTAAAATATCAATACTTAACAAATTAAGTAACCATATGATATATGATATATAGATTATTTTAAGTAAATTGAAGGATAAAAATAAAAATAAATACATTTAAAAAAAAATGTAACTAATTTATTTTTTTAAAGGATAAAAATGTCTAACAATTTTCTATGAAAATTCTTTCTTTGAATTTTTGACTTAATACCTTTCCACTTTTAGAATTTAGTGTAATATAATAATAATATTACATAATTACTATTTAATATTTATTGATTAGATATTTCATAATATTTTTATTTAGTGTAGGGGTAAAATGGTATTTTAACTTTTAACTAAAAAAGTAACTAATTTATTTTTTAAAAGGATAAAAATGTCTAACAATTTTCTATGAAAATTATTTCTTTGTATTTTTGACTTAATACCTTTCCACTTTTAGAATTTAGTGTAAAATAATAATATTATTATATAATTACTATTTAATATTTAATTGATTAGATATTTCATTATATTTTTATTTACTGTAAGGGTAAAATAGTATTTCAACTTTTAACTTTTTTTGTTCCCACTTTTAGTAATACTAGTTTTCTGACATGTGTGTTGCACGCGATTACCAATTTAAAAAATATATGTTATAGTAAATAGTATTTGCTTATTTAGAAGATTTGAATAATAAGTTTAGCAAAAAATAATATGCAATTTTTTTGTGAATCGTCATTTACATCTCTTATTCACGCAAACTATGATGATGGTCAATGAAAATTTTTATTAGTTAGATGCAATTATGTATATAATTATTTCAATTTGATGAGTTTCAATCAAGTAATTAGTCTTATCTCACTAATATTACCTTGTAGACAATATTTGTTTTGTATTTTTCTTGTCATCCAACTAGATGTGGTTTGCATGTGTATTCTACGTTAAATTGTTTAGATGTCATATGAACATGTGAAGAAAACAACTACATTTTATATTCACATATTTTCACATTTGTTGTGAATTTTTTTTTAAAAAAAGAACTCGGAACATTTTAAAATAATATAATTTGAAGTTAGAAGATCTTGTTAACTTGGTAATACATTTGTGACATATATAATACTTTAATTTAAATACAAATACCTACCCAAATATAAGTATATATTTGCATTATTGAAAATGTTATCTCATAAAATTAGCTATTAAATACATAATAAAAATTAAACTAATACAAACTTCAACTTGCGTTATTACAAGTCATAAGAACTTTTCTTCATCTAAAATACTGAAATATTAAAAAAATAGTAAATAAGTAAAATAAAAGGGCAATGTTAATATAGTATAATAACTATTTTGAAGCAAACTTCCTAAAAGTCTAAATCACATAAGTAGCATTGATAAATAAAGTCATTCTTTAGTCTTGAGTATCAAAAACAAATCGTGACAATTCTTAAAATTTTGGAAAAATATATTCATAAGCATGTATCTACATCACAAGAGAAATCGTTAACAAAAACAAATTAATTTAGACTACATCTTGTTAACTTCATATATTTTAACATTGCATAATAATGTGTATATTAAGCAAAAGAATAATTATTATATCATCAATATTATATTAGTTTCCACAAGTACTCAAGGTTATGGAATATACCCTCTTAGGTTAGAACGACTTACTTCATCAGAATAGTGGTACCTCATATTCCGCTAAACTTCGAACTCACTCAACAACAATAAATCACACAAAAAAAATTAATTGAAATGCAAGAAGAAGAAGAGTAGAAGATTAGAAAAAATTGTGGTTGGAAAATGAGAGGAAGTCCCTCTATTTATAGTCAACATAGGATCGTATGAACAAATATCTGAAAAATCATGACATTTCCGAGAAGTCACAACACTTTGGAAAAGTCACAACTTATTGAAACAGTCACAACTCTTTGGAAAAGTCACAACTTATTGAAAAAGTTACAACTCTTTGGAAAAGTCACAAATTATTGAAAAAGTCAAAACTCTTTGGAAAAGACACAAATCATCGAAAAATCACAACACTTTGAAAAAAGTCACAACTTATCGAAAAAGTCACAACTCATCGAAAAAGTCACAACCTAAGTTAGGGATATTATAGTAATTTAATATTTAAGTTAGGAGTTCATTCCTTTAAGGTAACTAGGTTTACCGCACGTGCGTTGCACGTGGTTGCCTTTTCTTGAGGTTGATTGATCCATTAAAATGTATTCCTACTCTATTTGTCACAATCAGCTTTGGGCTTCATTGTAGCTTGTCTACCGCTGTGGCAGTGTTTTAGTCGCAAGTGCGAACTTCTCTGTGGGAACTGTTTCTTTGCAGGTGCAAGGGTATTTTATTATTTGACTTTTGCAGGGGAGGCTCTATTTTGGGAGATGTGGGATCGTATAAAGTAGTAGGCACAAGAAAAGTGTGTATTACTTGGGGATTTTCCTAGGGATTGTATACGGAAATTCACAGGAAACGGATTTTCCTGCCAAAAAGAATCTGATGGTAAAACCTTCCTAGGTAATTATTTCCTACGAATTTCAAAATCCCCAAGTAATTTACCTAGGGATTTATATTTCGCATGTAAATTACCTACGAATTTTCTTGCAAAAATTAATTTGAAATTCGAAATTTTTTTGGTAAAAATTAACAAATAGGAATTTTCTTAACATATTTTCCGTAAGTAAAGCCGCTTGAAGATATTCTAATAAGTTTTTAAAAATTTTCTTGTAAGAAAATATTAATTATTACCTCCTATTTAATTATTTAATTTATTAAACCCCATACACATATACACGACATCTTCTTCTTGCATACTTGTATTTAATCCAATTTTTCACATGTACACCTCTTCTTGATTACTTGTATTTAATTATTACCTCCTATTTAATTATTTAATTTATTAAAACCCATACACATATACACCACCTCTTCTTCTTGAATACTTGTATTTAATCCAATTTTTCACATGTACACCTCTTCTTGATTACTTGTATTTAATACAATTCTCCACCTATATTAAATGCACTACTTAATCCCAATCCACTATCCAATACCCAACATATACTAATTGCTACATTCTCACAATAATCTAAGTCATAACATTATACATGGAAAATTCTTAGTTTATTCCGCCGATGTGGTACAACTAGAATTAATGTCATTACATTAATTTTTAGTGTTTTTCTCCGATTTGATTAATTTTTAAAGATAAATTTAATTAAATTAATTGAGTATTATAATATAATTTTAATATTTATAAATTACACAAAAAAGAACTATAAAGTAATTTCATATTAATATGGTAACGAAATATATGTTGAATATTGGCTAAAGTTCATGTAATTTAACTCTTAAAAAATGAAACATGGAAATTATTTATATATTTAAAATAAATCACTACCACAAAACATATCATGAAAATTTTATGTTTACACTTTCTATGAGATAATATCCATAACTAAGCATATTAAACGTAGACAAAATTTAAATTATACATACAGAGCTCTTATAAATAAATAATTAAAAATATAAATATATTTATAACTTTAATGTTGAAGGAAGTTATAATCAATAATTGATAGTATATCTTGTTAGGTATGTGTTGTATTTACAATTTAATTTATCTTTTAATAATTATACTTAATTATTTATTGGGAAATAAATATTATAGAGAAATTTTTTCATTTTTAATATCGGTAAAAAATAATATATCAATTGAATATATAAATAAAAATATTTATTTTTCATTTTATATAATTCTATTAACGAGGGGGTAATTATACTCTTCCCTATCCCTTAGCTTGTCATCCTCAACTTGTTGCACATGGATCATCAGCCTTGCTATGCCCATGTCACCTATTAGCATGGCTGCCTTACTTCCCTTATTTGACAAACGAGGCAACCCAACAATGAATAAACTTATCCTGCTCTTCATGTCGACAACCATCTCTTTGCTTCTCTTAGCTCACGTGGAAAGAAATGCCCCATGGAAGCACTCTAAAAAATAGTCCAACTCACAATCGGTTACGTGCAAGAACGAGTTACAAAGAAACTTTTTAGATATGAAATCTATCGCACGAAATGAGTAAGAAAGAAGTGAGATAGTTCCTAAATGTTGCAGCTCCCTAATTATATATGTGGCACGTTTCACATCGATAACTAGGACTCTACAGACATGGCTTCATAGATTCCGTAGGACTCTTGAACTCTATTCTCTAATACCAAGTTTGTCATGCCCCGAGCCTATAACCCGGATGTGGCTGGCACTTGAGAACCATTGCTGGCCCCAAGCAAACCCTTGGCCTGACTTACTTACTCAGCGGAAGATTCTAAGTATCATTACAATGATCAAATGCACTTACTCAATTGTTTAATAAAATAACTTAGAATGTTTACAAGTCAACATTCAACTTGGCCAAAATAGCAACTCAAGTCTTAACATATGAAATGATAATGTAAAGACAACTGAACTACTAACTGACTATGATGCCTCTAAAACAAAGAGGGATGTCGGGACAAGACCCCCGATCATCCTAACAATGAAATACTGAAATCAAAATAAAAGGAGTCCTCTGAAATGCAAAGAGGCTCACCAACTAACTCTACGTGCTCAACTAGATCAACGAGGCGCTGTGTGATGATCCTGGTTACCTGTTTCTGCATAATAAGATGATGCATGCCAACTTTCCTTACTACATTGAATGTACGAGTATGCGAGTTGGAATGCTAAACACAACTTAAGCTTGAAAAGAATCTGGAAGAAACACTTACCTTGGCTTTACTCAACTCCTGAACAACTTAACTCAATATAAAGCAATAAAGCATATGCAATATATATAAAACTTGTAAAAACAGTGGAAAACAACTTAGTTCATTAAAGAAAATGCAATAACCAACTTAACTCTACTCATATAATAAAGTAATATAGTTTCTGTGGGAGTTTCTCTAACCGACAACCACAACTATGAGCCTAATTGGTGATACAACGTCTTGCCCACGCTGGCAGAACTGTCCTATACTTTGCCGTCATATAGAACTCCTTAACTAAGTAGATCCACTAGTCTATGGTAAAAAGAAACTTAAGGAGTCATCTCCAAAGTATGATCCTTTACTACCCATGATGGCTACTTGGTTTATGGAAACTTGAGTTAATATGAACTCGCATCCCCGTATCGGTGCTAAATACTACTCCAAAAATATACTTAGCTCATATGATTTAAAATCAAAACTACTTTCTTTGGTTTGAGATAATTACTCAAAACTTTAGCTTAAAAGCTCTCTTGAAAATTGGTGTTTCCCTTTCTTGTTCAAATATGAAATCATTTTAAACTCT
The DNA here is from genome assembly GCF_019186545.1 of Solanum stenotomum. Taxonomy (NCBI): domain Eukaryota; kingdom Viridiplantae; phylum Streptophyta; class Magnoliopsida; order Solanales; family Solanaceae; genus Solanum; species Solanum stenotomum. Next base: position 33,107,429 of record NC_064283.1, read on the forward strand.
TGGGAATACTTAGTTCCCTTATATATTTTTGAGAAATGAACTCAACTCCTTACTGTTTTCTTAACTTGAAACTTAAGTCTTAAAACAAAGTTAAATGTTTGTGAAAGACTTTTGAAAACTTTATGAACTTCTCTTGACTTACTTCTTAACTTTTAGGCTTGACTCTTAACTTTCCTTGAATTGAATTATGGATTCAAGGTTCATGATCTTATGTTTATGGATGATTTCATGATGTTTAGATGTACCTAATAGTGTTGGAATCAACTAGAAAACATAGGTACATTGCTAAGGAACTAGTACGAAAAGTTGGGGGATGAATGGAGTGATCTGGTGTCCTTGGCGCTCTGAGAGGCGCGGGGCGCCAGAGCATAAACTTCAGAGCTGAAGTTGTGGCACTCTAGCTTGCATGTCGCCCCAGTGCCCAAGCTTCAAACTCTGAAGTGGGGTGCTCTGAGAGGCGCGATGCCCCAAACCCTTGCCCAGAAAATCTCTGATTTTTCTCCTTCGTTTTTTATTGATAAACCCTCTAAACTCCAATAGTTCTTTCCCCAAACCTTTAGAATCGACTACACCCTCAGAATACATTAGATTCTACTCTAAATGACACCTAAAAATGCGAATCAAACTCAAGAAACATCAACAACACAACCCACAAGAATTCAAACGAATTTCATCAAGAACTCTATGGATTTACTTTCAAATCTAATAAACTTCGCTGAACTAAATCATGATTGGCGTGTGGGTGAACTAACCCATCGCTATGTGATCTCACATATCTCGTACGGATCACCCCATGACAAAATCCACAAGCTAAACTCGAACGTTCTTGACGATTCTTGATTTCCCTTCTCCTTTCTTCTCTTTTATCTTTTCTCCAAGCCCTAGCGTGAACTTCAACTTTTCTAAACTGACTAAAATCTGACTTTACCCCAATGAAACTCCTAAAAACGAATTAAAACAATTGGGTAAGGAAAGGACTAAAATACCCTTTCAAAATCCGGATTGGACTTTTCTTATTCGAAAAACAAAACTTCCAAAGGGCATATCTCACTCATACGAACTCGGAATCGCACAAACTTGGCGGCATTGGAAATATTATTCCAACAAAATTCCTACCATGTCTGTAAGTACACCTAAATCATCCTGATCTAGGAGTTATGTCCGTTTGACTCAACTTATTCTAACTTAACAAAATTTCTAGATTTTCATTCTTTCCAAAAATGACTATTTCCAATTATGAACTCCTTCCTAGTTATTTCAATTTGCGAGATGTTACAATGTTATTATGATATTTGATTTTTATCTATTCAGTTGGTATTTAGACTTAGCAATGAGAGGGCTTTGGAGTGAAGGCTCAAATAGGGTAGTCTCTAGTAGCAATCTCTAGTCCCAAACTACATACCCCCATAGGATTGTGTAAAATGACCTAGCTTGTTGATCCACTTTAGCAAAAGATGATGTGTACGGATACTACCTGTTCAATTAGAATCCCCATTCTTTTAGTCTGAGGGATATATCGGATTCCATGACATAGCCCTCATGGTCTTATTGTCGTTTAAAGCTAATATCCTACAAAGCGAATATGTTTCTTCAAAATCCATCATATGTCGTTTATTTTACATGAGTTCACCATATATTTTGAAATATATGTTGTTGCTTCATTAAGCCTTTAAAGGCTCAAATATTGGTCATATCTCACATGTTTAAGTTCTTCATCCTATCATATCTATTTATACATATTTCCCCCAAAATTAGTACATTCCATGAACTAATGCATACTTGTGCCGACATTATTTCATTAATGTAGGGTCTGACGCTCCTACCCTCGCACTCGTGGTTAGTTGATCATTCTATCACATTCAAGAGTTTGTGAGTCATCATGTTTAAAGGACCAAGACACTTTTACTTGATTTTGGTCTTGGTAGTTTTTTGATTATGTATGTTGTGTAGGGTTACGTCCCAACCACTCTTTTTGATGTTTAGATGGCTTGTTAAGAATATGTTAGACTTTCTCTTTGTTAAACTGTTTTATGATATCAGATTGTTTTTTTGAAATTTTTATTTTGATTATCTTGAATGATGCATGCTAAGTGGATTGTGTAGGCCTTTTGGAGTTCTATACACCATGTTACATTTAGGACATACTTTGGGTCATGACAATTGATGGGGAAAAATTAGGCGTGTTGAATTGATTTTGGATTTATAGTACTTATTTCTATCTATATTGTGAATAATTGTCTTTACTTTCTCTTTGCTTTTTTTCTATGGCTTCTTGTGATATTAATAAAAATTTGGGGGTTGTAAGCCATATGAGAATTGCCTATGGCTTTGTCATGAGAAAGAATGGGTTAAGATGATCATTGATGAGAAATTAGGTGTATGCAACCAAGCCAAGTCAATAACATTCCAAGATGCCAGAATCACTCACTTGTGGGGCAATGATTATGAAAGTTGATGCTCAAAAGACTTAGTGAGCTTCTTACTTTGGCCCAATGATCTAAAACAAAAAGATGACTCGATGATGGGTAAGAAATTCAAGTCTTCAAAGTGGAGAGAACGAGTGACACTGATGATTCTCTCTTGTACTCCGCATGCTCTTCAGAGAGAAATTTATCCAAAGTTATGCAGAAGGTTCATTGCCTTGAAGCTAAAACACAAGGGTGATGTATCCGGTGTCGCGTTGCGACGTTAAATTGTGCGCTTGATAAGAGGCAACCAATTGTTATCAAATTAAATTTGATTCATAGTTTAATTTTAAGTTTTTGATTTTTCGAATAGATTAGATTTTGCTTTTGACCAATCCTTGTGATTTTAGAGTGTTTGGAGTTGATGTGAACAAGTTTGGAGGCAAAGATCTTTTAGGAAATGAAGTTTGGGGATGAAAACCCCTTCATAATATGAGTTGGATAACTATTTTGGCGCCCAAGCTTTCCAAATAAGGCTGGGCGGATCACTCAATGTGCCTTGCGCCCGCCCAAATGAACAGTGAGCAACCTGCAGAAAATGGCCTCTATAGTCGCAAAAGCGAGTAGAGGTTCTCTTAAGTGAAGTCCGCAAAAGTGGCACTTAAGGGGAGAGGAACTCGCAAAAACGAACCCCTTCTTTTAATGAAAGGTTGCAAAAGTTATCAGAATGTCACTTAAGCGAGACCGGAGACTTCAAAAGTCAAAAATGAAGAAGCCAAACGGTTAGAAGGACAAAAAAAAAAAGGTTATCCCTTTGACATTCCTCGTCTATCTCAAATTTGGTTCCAAAACTCCTGTTCTTCATTGTGAAAGCACAATCCGGTATGTTTCTCTCACTATTGCTCTCTTAAAAGGGTAAATTTTTTCTTGAATTCCTTTTGCTTTGTTGAAATTTTGGGGTATTGTTTGTGTTAAACTTCTCCACTTGGAGGGTTAAATTTTTGTGTGACATGGCCGAATCTTGCTTGATTTTTGTTGATTGCATTTGTGTGGGTTGATTTATTGTATATGGAGAGTTGTTAAGTACCGATTTCATGATTAATTGATGAAGAAATAGTTTATCCACTATGTGTTTGATAAAATGTTTCTTGGGAACTCAAAATTAATTTCAAATTTTTTTGTTGTGAATTGGCTGAGTTCTCGGATTGTTTCTTTGATCATTGTTGGAATTGAACCCTTGGAAATGGATTTTTGTTCGAAAATTGTGTTAAAATTTTGGTTGTTCATGCAGAGGAGGTGGCTGGTCGCGAAAGTGACCCTGCTAACACAAAAGATATCTTCGCTTAGAGACCTCTCTTCACTTTTGCTCTTTCTACACAAGCGGCCTCATGGTCGCTTTTGTAATGTAAGCTTAAGCAAACATGGTCCACTTTTGCGAGAGCTAAAGCCTATTTTTGTCATAGTTCAATTTTTTAGTAGACCTACTTTTGGTCGGATTTGTTTCTAACGCTTTTCTTTGACTTCTACCAATAGAATCGAATTTTAACACGTGTTTCTTATTCTTTCATGTTATTGTGATTTTCAGATTTCTACAAGTCATGAATGGCACAACGATATTTTTTGTGTATTTTTCTTGTCATCTAAGCAGATGTTCTTTGCATGTGAATTCCACGTTAAATTGTTGAGATGTCATATGAAAATGTGAAGAGAACAACTACATATTATTTTTTAGAACTATTTTTTATATATTATTTTTTAATTTTATAACTTATAACATAATAGATGGTGTTCTTCTTGTTGGCTCTCATATATGACTTCTCGATTGACTGTGAACATAAATAAAAGATAGTTATCTGACAGTCCATAGTTAACTGAGAAATGTTTTTTTTTTTTACAAGAAAAACTAAAAAATAAAATTAAAGAGTATATTCTATTTGTGAAATCATATATATAATCACATGTTTATCTTACACCCAACAAGGATATAGTTCATACACTTGTAAACGATTTTCAATTTATTCAACCAAGAATGATTCGTCTAAGGAAAAATAACAATAGCGTGTTATCACATATATAGGGGTGGTATAATAATATGAAAAATTATTAGTCAAAAGTTAATGTAAGAAAAGATAAAAGATAGAAATAATCAATGTAATAACTATGAGAATTCATAATATTATAACTAATGAATGTTGAAGAGTGTGAATAACCTTTACAATAATTAGTAATAACTAAGAGAATTTTTAATGTTATAACTAAATTATTAATGTGCAATAGCTCTATTTCTAATAAATTTTATTCTTACATAAATAAATAAACTGACTTTTAATTAATGTTACTATATATTTTTTTATAGTAATTAAATTTTAATTTAGTATAGGGACAAAATGATAATGTTTAATCCATATCACTGAATATAAAATGTGTTATGCAAATGATAACTTTTAAACGATTCATACAGATTGACATATTTTCACATTTATTGTGAGTTTTTTTTTCTTTAAAAAGAACTCAGAACAATTTAAAATAATATATTTCGAAGTTAGAAGATCTTGTTAAACTGATAATACATTCGTGAGATATATAATACTTTAATTTAAAGTATGGCGTTATTAAAAGTAATATGAACTTTTCTTCATCTAAAATACTTAAATATTAAAAAATAGTAAATAAGTAAAACAAAAGGGTTATGTTTATATAGTAATAACTCTTTTAAAGAAAACTTCCTAACATTCTAAATCACACAAGTTCCATTGATAAACAAAGTCATTCTTTTGTCTTGAGCGTCAAAAAACAAATTCTGACAATTCTCTAACTCTTGAGAAGTTAAATAATTTTGGAAAAATATGTTTAGAAGCATATATTTACATCAGAAGAGAAATTGTTAAAATAAATAAATAAATTTAGACTACATCATGTTAACTTCAAATATTGGAACATTACATACTAATCTATATATTAAGCAATCAAATAATTATTAAATCATCAAAATTATTTTTCTCAAGTACTCGAGGTTATGGAATGTACCCTTTTAAGATAGAACGATTTACCTCATCAGAATACTAGTACGTCGTATTCCGCTAAACTTCGAACTCACTCAACGACAATAAATCACACGAAACCTTTTAAAATGCAAGAAGAAGAAGAGTAGAAGATTAAAAAAATTGTTGTTGAAAAATGAGAGGAAGCCCCACTATTTATAGTCAACAAGGGTAGTATGAACATGTGTTTCTTGTGTCTTATATGAAAAGTCATGACCTTTCCGAGAAGACATAACCCTTTGGAAAAGTAACAACTTATTGAAAAAGTGACAACTATTTGGAAATGTCACAACTCATTGAAAAATCACAACCCTTCGGAAAAAGTCACAACTTATCGGAAAAGTCATAACTCATCGAAAAAGTCACAACCTAAGTTAGAGATATTATAGTAATTTAATATTCAAGTTAGGAGTTCATGTTTTAATATATATATATATATATATATATATATCTACTATGTTGATCTGATCTGAAAGAAATTGCTCCTTGAAAGAGGCATTGCAATTGATAAGGTGGCCCCGATGCATCCAAATTTCTACCAAATGATTGAAAACTCTGGATGGATTTGCTTCGCTACAAAATCATGCAAGGAAAACAAGCAATGAGTGAGGGAATTCGATGCCAACCTCATGGAAACTGACATATCAACAAAGTTGATCATTATTTGAGGCAAAGTCATTGATTATGGGCTGAAAGCAATCACTGCATTATATGCATTGCTATATCACGACATTGAGGCCTTCAAGGTAAAGTATTGTGAGCTAGGAGCTTGGCTAGCATCAAAGCTATGCCTGCAAAAAAATATTCCATGGTCTTTTACAATAGTTGGAATTCTATGCTCTGATCTGATGGCCAAAGCAAGAACATGGAAGTGAATTGTGTGCAGCCGAATCTCCTCAAGTGGGAACATTAGGAAAATTTCGGGGTTGAGGGCAAATATTGTGTCTTGTGTACTTGATGACGTACCTTTAAATGTGGACCACTTGATAGTGAATGAGTTCCGGGAGTTTCAACTCCATGACAACCCATCCCTCATTGTACATTCTTTGTTCATGGAGTTGTGCAGTTGGGCTGAAGCTGAAGTATACCTGGCTGATACTTGGGTGGGACCAAAATATCAAATATTTCCTCTTATGATGCAAGGTGAAGGCACTATAGTCAAAAGCAAGAACAAGAAGATTGATTTGGGAAAATTTGTGCAAGTGGAGGAGGATTCTCCTATACCTCTAGTTTGGTGGACATTTGAATATTTGGCTAGTGAGTTTAAAAAGGTGAAAGAGATACTAATGAAGCTACCTCAAGGGACGGGTGATTCATCTTATGGGCATGTATCATATGTGACACAACATGAGTTTGATGCCTACTTGAGAGATCAAAGGACGTAGAAAGCTGAGCTTGACATTTTGGGGAAGGCATACACCCGTTTGGCCAAGTCGCACGGTGAGTTAACTATCTCACATAGCAAAAAAGCATAAGAAGATTGGGGACAAATTCTTCAAACAGATGTGGAAAGCAGTTAAAGGACTTTGGAATGTGTTGAAGGCAAATGAACCACTCCCGACTTCTAGGCAGGAAGAGGTTGGAGGTGAACCTGCTGCATTGTCTGATGATGAGGGAGCTGATGACAGTGAGGCCACTGAGAGTGAGGAGGATTGAGACAGCCTAGGGAGCCCTTTCATATTCTCTTTATGATTTTCATAGTTATGTTGTGAGGACACATTACCATTTTTAGTCGATGGTGCTCCCCTTTAGGTTGTTTTAATTGTTTTATTGATGTTTTGGATTGATATTCTGGATTGGTGTTTTTGATTGCCCTTGTCTGGATTTTGTTTATATTGTGTGAATTGATAATTTTTATTATCTTTTGGCATTTCTTTTGTTAGTTTCTTTTTGTGATACTAAATCATCATAGTGGTGTTTTCTTCTTCTATGCCTTGGAGAAGGAGAAGTTTGAATACCCATAGCTTATGAGATTGTAGTAGCCCTAGTTAAAACTAGACAAAAGGCTTGATTTTGCCTTATGATTGATTGAGTGACGTCATTCTTAAGGGAAACCATCATTTTGTTAGGTGTTGTTTTCCTGGTTGGTGCTTTGATGTGAGGTTGTGACTTGTTTGGTAGTAATAAACTTAGTCAAGCCTTGTGAATCGTAAATGAGCACTCCTCCAAAAAATTTATGAAAAGAAATTTTTTAAAGTGAATGAATTTGTGACAATGTTTTGACTCTTTTTGTGACTACATACTTTATAGGTGGTTAATGTTAACCTTTGTTCTTGATTAGGAAGTGAAATTGATCCATCTTAAATAGTTTGCATGTCATTTGGGGTGTGTTTTTGAAAATAATTCCTTGTGTTCACTTTTGTTAGCTATAACTTGCCTGGTCGGTCTTGCGATGCTGGTCTTGATTGAGTTTGGTTGGAGAAATGATGTTCGGCTTTTTTGTGATTGTTCTTGAAGTCTTGTTGGACTAAAAACCCCACCTTTACACTAAATATATCCTTAGTTGTCCCCCTTTGAGCCTAATCATTTTAATTGGTAACCTCATTACAAGCCTTATCCTTGTTGAAAAAAGTAATATTGTTTCGAATCCTTCCCTCCTTGAACTTGAAGTTGTGAAAGCTGAGGCTAAAAGCCTATGTTGGGGGCTCATAGTGGGATGCCTACCACATGAGGGCTTGATAAAAAAAAGTGATTGAAGAATGGATGAAAATGTCTTAAAGAAAGAAAAAGTTTTGAAAAAGAAGGAAAGAAAGTGAATAAATGAGATTTGAATCCTCCAAAAGTTGAAAATGGTTGCATGTGGGGCATCTAGAGTGGAAATGAGAAAACAAAAATGAAAAATATGAAAAGAGCATTGGTTTGAAAAGTGAATAAAAGAGGAAAAGTTGGAAAATAATGAGTTGTTATGTAGTTTTCAAGGATGGTGTAGTCACTTGTACCTAAATGATATCCTAACCTTCCCTAAACCTACATTACAAGCTTAACAAAGTCCTTTGAGATCTCTAACGAAATGAGTTTGAATTAGTGTTGATTGAAAATATGAGCAAGCTTATGGTGTGACACTTGTATACATGAGATGTTCCTTATGAGTTTGAGATTTTGATGCTTTTGTCCCTTGTCTTATGAATTGGTGTGTGTGCATTTGGGGCCCATTTGTTTCTTGTGAGGTCATGAAAACTAGGATAGATTGGTGAAGTTGATTGATTTCGAAATTGAGTCAAGGTAAGTTGTTTAGTTGACTAGTGGTTTTGAGTCTCTTCTTGGGAATTATTGTTGTTACTTGATCATTCTAGAAAATGCATTGTGTTTTAAAATTCTGCTTGGACTATAGGGGAGTTGCTTGAATTGGAAATCACTTACTTTCTTTCTAATTATTCGTACCAACCAAAGTCATGATCATAATCCTAATTTGAAATGGAAGTGTGTTGTGCTTAATTTGAGTGCATCTTGCAATTTTGATTTTTTTGCTTGAGGACAAGCAAAGTTTTTAAGCTAGGGGGTGTTGATGAGTGTGGAATTACCTCTTATTTGAGACACTTTTCTTATGATTTTGTGGCAATCAAGTAGAGAAAGAGACAAATTATTCATTGAATTGTGTTGGTTTCAGGTATTCGTTTCTTGGAAGGAACATGAAAGAAAAAATTGGAAAAAGGGGCTAAAACTGGCATAAAATGGTCTTTGATCTGGTACCTGTGAAGAAGAAGTCCCTTTCGTGATGGTCAACACAAGGTCAACTAGTCTCTTAACCGACCATACGAGGATCATTTTTGCGAGCGGGCCACAAAAGGCGAGGTTCACTTTAGCAATAGGATCATCACTTTTGCGACATCTGCTTTTGTGAATTCCCAACTGGTTTAGTGAGGCCCAAATGTTTGGACATGGGTCGAATTTGAATTTCACAGAGTTTGAACCCGAATTCTCACGAAAGGTAGAAGAGAAATATTATTAAGGAGGGAATTATGGATTATTGAACATTATTGAATCTTATCTTGGAATTTATCTTAGATTATTAAAAAATCTTGGTATTAGAATTAATTTGTTTTGGGTTGAGACTTTGAAGGAAAGTCCCTCACAATTAATCATTTCGATTAAAGATTGTGTACTTAATAATAATATATCTTATCTTATCTTCTTGTCCTTGCTTTATATTGTGTGAATTGTGGGTGTAATTGCTAATTGAAATTGGGACTTTGTGCTGAAAATAGTCAATTCATTTGGGTCTCTGATTTCTCATTCTATTTCTTTTGTATGTGATTCCATGCTTTCGTGAAAATGAGTTTAATCTAATTATCATGTTTGAATTTATGATTTGTGAGTGCATGCTCAGATCTAGCTTTTGATCTTTCTGGGTTGGTCAAAATTTTTTTTGCAAAGTGGAGAATTAGATTGATAATTGCATATTAGCATTAAATCTTTAGTTTGAATGAAAGAGAGATTTAGGTTTCCATTGTTGAATGCAAGTCTTGCACGAAAGAGAGATCTAAATTAAGGTATTATGTTGTTTTATTGAGCTACGTGATTGACACCGAAAGGAGATATCATGATATAGCACAATGAGATCGAAACAAATATTTGATTTACGTTATTAAAGATGACCTAGCCTACCTATGATTGTATTAGCATATTTTGATATTGCAATGTATCATTGAATGACTATTGAATTTCAAATTTTCCAATTCCAGTTATCCCTTCCTTGATTATACCTGTTCCCAATCATAATTATGTTACCTAAAAACAATCGTATTGATAATTGTATATTCTTAAGTTTAGATTCAAATTAGTAGCTTGTAATTATTTGCCTTTTCAATTGCCGACAAACTTTTTCATGTGGGGTTCTACCCCATCTCTATTCTTAGGTAATCTTATTCCTAACAACCGCTTACTGTTTTAACTTATTTTTAAGGTAATTTGAGCATTGTCAAAAATGGTTTCATTGTAGGGGAACAATTAGGCATATTGAATTGATGTAGGATTTAGAGTTTACTTGTTTCTATTTAAGTTTTGAATAGTTATCTTTAGATTCTCTTTGCTTTGTTTATATGGCTTATTTTGATATTAATTAAATGATTGGGGGTTGTAAGCCATACGAGAATAGCTCATGTCCTTGTCACGAGGAAGAATAGGTTGACATGATCATTGATTATAAATTGGGTGTATACAACTGTGCTAAGCCAATAATATTCCAAGATGCCGAAATAACTCAGTTGGGGTCAATGCCTATAAAATTCAATAGTTATATGACCTGGTGAGATTCTTACTCTTTCCCAATGATAAAAAACGGAAAGAGGATTTAACGTTAGGTAAGAAATTCAAGTCTTTGAAGTGGAGAGATCGAATGAAACTCTTGATGCTCTCTTGTACTCCACATGCTCTTTAGAGAGAAATTGATCTAAAGTTGGGGAGAAGGTTCATTGCCTCGAAGTGGAAAAATAGAGGGTGATGCCTCTTGCATCGTGCCGCGACGTTAAATTGTGCACTTGATTGGAGCAACTCATCGGTATCCAAATAAGTTTGATTGGTAGTTTGATTTTGAGTTTTTTATTTTAGGGATATATTAGATTTTTTTGATTAATCCTCATGATTTTAGAGTGTTTGGAGTTGATGTGAACACGCTTGGAGCCAAAGATCTTGAAGGAAATTACTCAGGGCTAAACCCCCTTCAAAATATGACTTGGGGATCTTTTTGGGTGGCCAAGCTTGCCCAATAAGGCTAGGCGGATCTCCCAATACGCCTTGAGCGCAAAATTGAGAAGAGGTTCTCTTAAGCAAAGTCTACAAAAGCGACACCCTCTCGCTAAAGCGTTTATCGCTTAAGAGGAGGGGCACTCACAAAAGCGAACCCCACACTTTAGTGAAATGTTGCAAAAGTCACCAGAATATAGCTTAAGCAAGACCGGAGACTTCAAAAGTCAAAATGCAAAAGCCAAACGGTTAGAAAGACAAAAAATAAAAATGTTCTCCCGTTTCCATTCCTCCTTTGTCTCAAATTTCGTTCCAAAACTCTTGGTCTTCATTGTGAAAGCACAATCTAAAAGTCTATCTCACTTTTTCTCTCTTAAAATGGTAAATTTGTTCTCGAATTCCTTTTGCTTTGTTTTAAGTTAGGGGTATTGTTTGGGTGAAAACTTCTCAACCTGGAGGGCTAAATTTTTATGTGAGTTGGCCGAATCTTGCTCTATTTTTGTTGATTGCATGTGTGTGGGTTGATTTATTGTATTTGGGGAAGTCTTGAGCAACCATCTATACCGTCCATGCATTTGCCATCATGGTTTTTGCCACACCAAGTTCAAGTACTCATAAAAGATCCACCACCATTACCTCCTTGAGGTTTAGGGTTAGAAACCTATCCTTGTTGAACTTAGGAGCTAGAGCATATAAAAATCCTTAACCGGAAAGCCTTTGTCGGAATTTAGAATGACCTTGCCAACTTGACTTAGAATGAGAAAAGCGACAATCACCCACACGAGACCTCTTAAGATAGAACGATTTACTTCATTAGAATAGTGCTCATATACCGCTAAACTTCGAACTAACTCAACAACAATAAATCATACGAAACTTTTTAAAATGCAAGAAGAAGAAGAGTAGAAGATAAAAAAAAATTGTTGTTGAAAAATGAGAGGAAGCCCCCTCTATTTATAGTCAACAAGGGGTAGTATGAACAAGTGTTTCTTGTGTCTTATCTGAAAATTCATGACCTTTCCGAGAAGTCACAACCATTTGAAAAAGTCACAACTTATTGAAAAAGTAACAACTCTTTGGAAAAGTCACAACTCATTGAAAAATCACAACCCTTTGGAAAGTCACAATTTATCAGAAAAGTCATAACTCATCGAAAAAGTCACAACCTAAGTTTGGGATATTATAGTAATTTAATATTCAAGTTAGGAGTTCATGATTTTAAGGTAATATATATATATATATATATATTATCAATAAGTGTAACAGACAAAGCAATGTCTACATCCTCATTATTAAACGTATAAAGACGAGGATAATAATAAAAAAAATTAAAAACTTACTATATTCAAATTCATGTGCCGATAAGGAGTAACCAAAACATCATTTCAAGTATAGAAATAAGATGCAAGACAATAATCTATATTTCTTTGGATAAGAATAAAATATCCGTGAAATAAACTACCATATAAAAAAGTGAATTATTCCCTTTAAGAGAAGTTTTTAGCCTATTACAAAAATAAAATAAAGAAAAAGCAATATCGAAAAGTCTAATAAATATGAATAATGATTCCTTAGAATTATTCATCATATCTTCTACGATGAATAATATTTCGAACTACATTGCAAGAAAATATAGCTAGTAGAAACATGTATTATATAATATATCATTGATAAAAATAATATAATCAAACAACTAAAAAATTACATGGACATAAGCTTATATAAAATATGAGTGCAAGAGGAATATAAGAGAAATGCATAAAATAAACAGGGTCAAAGCAAAGATACAAAAAAATATTAATCCTTCAAAAAAGTTTTTAAAATAATGGAGAAGAAAAGAGACAGTGAGTACTCTACCAATCACATGTTATTCTTATTATATTAAATTTAAAACTACTTTCCATATAACTTATCATCAATGATAAAATAAATAAGTGGTTACAAATTCCTCAATTGCTGTTTGCCCACTTAATGCAATAACCAATAAGTATTATTTTTACGTCTATATAGTATAACCAAGCGAATATTGATAGCTGCATGAATTTATTAAAATGTATATTTAATTATTTTTCACAAAAATATTATTTTAATAGGGTTTAACTAAAGGATGAAATGATCAATAGTTTTTTGATGGATTGTTTCGTAATTCAAAGTTAAACTGTAAAAAAAATAAAAAAGAAGTGTACATACATTCAACTCGAGTGTGATGAAAAGTTCTTTTGTGGTTTTGAGTTTGGTAATGAGTATAGTTGTATTTTAGCGAAGGATATGGTAAGGTCGATGGAGAGGCGAACAATGATAAGCTAGGATACATGAATTCATAAAAATCTTCAAGGTATGAACTAATGTTGATAGATAAGGGGATTGAGTTACACAATTGGATTCACAATTCAAACTTTTGATTATAAGTCTACAATCATGGTGGTATATTTTGTCAAAGTATGGATTTGTAATGTAAGAAATGATCGATTATACTAGGTATTGAGCATTTGAAATGACTTATGTGCGGGTTGGATCGTAAAGTTAGTTACTTTTGATTGTTAAATGACCTAAGGATGGATTTCACTTAAAAGTGTTGGTTTACAGTAAGGTAAATGGTAGGAGTAGTTATGATGGTTGTTAGTATTGAAAGTGTGGGCTTCAGTGGAATGATGTGAAGAGTATGTGGAGTCATATAAATAGAGTATATGTACAATCGTAATGGGACTAGACTGGTGGATTATGGGTAGCTAAAAGTCAACAAAATGCAGTCAACTGAATGAAAATATTTTATATGGGTTCTTTAGAGGAAGCATTTAGTGTTATTTCACCTTGGTTCCACACATTCTTATGTGACCACCTATTTCATTATGTACATGGTTTGGATATGATTCACTAGCTATGCTCACACGTATTTTCCCTTTTGTGGGTGGATCCCTAGTGGTGGATAGGGTGCTCCGATCCTGCGATGTCCTCTTGGTTGATTAGGATGTTTGTGAAGACTTGGTTTTCTCAAATGACATATTTGGTGTCGTCTTGGAGTTGTTGAAGTATTGCAGTGGTTCTACATGTACCACCTTACTTAAGAGAATTTATAGAAGCGATACCACGGGTATTTACAGTTATTTGACAGTCTTAATATTAATCAAGTCCTCGTGGTCATATTTCGATTATGTGTGGTTGAATGTGGGGACCATTGGGTCTACTTCTACCGTTCTTAAGAGTAGTCTACAATCACAACTACTAATCTAGCATTTCAAAAATGTTTTTAGAGGTTTTGTATGCTTGGGTGTATCTCTCGATGGTAATTAATTGATTACTTCCTTCTTTAGGTTAGATAAGTTTGGTTCTCCCTTGATGAGTACCTGATGTCTAAAGATCAAATTTTTATAAATTAAGCTCGTGAAAAGTTTATATTATGAGAAGAAATCTTAATAAGATTTATGATGGTTTGTGTATTATGAGTGTGTGGTGGTTGGTTCAAATTAACTCCTGGTTTTAGCCAATATTGATTCAGAATTTTATCATGGTTATGTTAGAAAATATTTGTCCTGATGGTTGTTTCAAGGTCTAGTGGAAGAACCGGTCAGTTGAAGAGTCCACTTGGGAATAGTTTTGTTGTTAGTTGCGTTTACATACAATATAGTTATCATTACAGTGTTGAGATGGTCCCATTTGAAGCATTGTATGGGAGGAGGTGTAGATCTCCAAATGGTTGGTTTGATACATTTGAGATGAGACCTTGGGTACTAATATTTTTCATTGAGACAGCTACCCTTTCTTATCCTCGCCCTTTTTTGACCGTTTGGGACGAACGGTGGGTAAATTGGTATCTAATGTAACGACCCATTAGGTCATTTTGAGTACTAGAACAATTTCGACTCTTTTCGTAAATTTTAAAGGGTGATTTTGAACTATTTATTTGATTATGGTGATTTAGTGGATGCGTATTTATTAAATAATTAATTTTTATAATTGATTGTAAATGGATCAACTCATAAATTTATTTAATACTCTATGTCACTAGGCCCATAAGTAGAAATAAATTAATAAAATTCAGTAATTCTGGTTCATAGTTAATTTAGGGAAAACAAATTAGGATGTGTCTATCACTCAAGAATCCTAGCTTACATTCAGGCTTAATCTCACACCGCATAAGACTAATTTTATGAATCTCTTAGTACTCCCAATCTTGTAATTTATTCTCCTATTTCGCTTACCTTCCCTTTTTTTGTAAAACAAAAACAGAGAATTCTTTTTGTGAACTTGTCCACTTCACACTAACACTCTCATCATTTCAAAGTAGACGGCGTTTTAAGTTTAGACACACCATTTACAAAAACTAATCAAATCTAAAAAGTAAAATATATTTTCATTAATCAATACATAATAAATAACTTGAAAAAGATGTAGATTTTTATAACTTCCTGTCTTAAAATATGTATCCGCTTAATAAACAAAGCGTTCGAATATTATTAAGGAACCACTTTAAGTAAGAAATATCATGTGAAAACGATATCACATTTAAAAGACTTCTGAATATGAAAGCGATCCTTCCAAAAGAAGAAGTAAGAAAATTTTCCAATTATGGCAAACCCTTTTCTTCCTCCTATAATACAGTTGGCTCTCCATGGATTTAAGTAATATCTTTGATAGGGATAGGCGTTGTGATTTTGTCTTCTACTTTATTCAAAGTCGTGGCATAGTTCAATGGTGGTTTCGATGGTGGTTCACCAGCATGGAGCGTAGGCCAGCCATCGCTGGCGTTGGCCATGATGGCTACTGGCGAAGTTAATCTGATGAAAATATAGGGTTTTGGTACAAATTTCCATAATATCTCATCACTTATGGAATACTAGTTTATGGTAACACATAGGTTGGGCAGAGACGAGCAAAAGAAAGTTTAATTAGGAAAAAGTTCATATAAGTTGTAAAAACATTAAAAGAGTGAAAAATACTAAGGAGTCGTTTGATAGGGCATATTAGGAGGAATAGACCATGTATTTGTATGGTATTATTTAGTACTATGTTTGGTATGAATTAAGGGCCTATGTATAAATAATTAATGGATTAGTTATTCATGAGTCCGAGATTTCGACTCATTTAGAGTTCTATTTTGATAGTATAAGTGTCCTCAAATGCATAATTTATGCTCTAAGTTGATGTTGAGGTGTTCATTTGCAGCTATGAAGTATAAGGGGTAAAGCAAGGAGACTACCAGGCAAAAAGGAACTAACAAGCTGAAGAAGTGAAGAAAAGCGATCCTTGTGATCGCCAAGGCCACTCGGGGAACTACCGAGTGGCTCTTTAGCTCGCTCAAAATTCTAGCATGCCATCACTGGGGAAAAACCAATTTGGCAATAGGAATGGGAAGTCGGTGGATTGTCGAATGACTCCGCGACAACAACTATGATCGCCGAAGTTTACAGAACTCTGAGGACTGATGTCCAATGCAAATTGGTGTTGTAAGGTAGCGGAGGGCAGATAACCGACCTAGTTGGCGAGGCGCGACTTACTTCGCCCAATTAACTTTCAAGCAAAAAATTGGGCAACTATAAATTAAATTTTAAAAGAAGAGAAAGGAGGTTCCCACAATTCTGATTCCACAATTCTTAGATTTTTTAGCTTTCTTTGAGTGTTTGAGTTCTCATTGGAGATTTTGAAGCTTTTGAGACGATATTTGGAAGAATTTCAATTGGATCTTTGAGCTAATTCAATTTAGAGCAGTGTAGAGACTTCGAAACTCTTACCCAGCTCATGGCTAACATAGTTGGTAATTAATTTTATCTTTTTATAATGTGTAGCTAAAACTCCAATTCTTGGGGTGTGATTATGTAATTATTGGCTTAATTAGTTTATCAGTATTGTTGTTTAATGATTTAAATGTTGTTTTAATGTGGGTTTGATTAATAGCTGAATAGTAATTCATGAATTGTAGTTGCAAATACAATTTTAGCTCAGTGTTTTAGGCTTGCTGAGAGAGAGGTTCGAAAACCAAGGTTATCAATTGATGATTATAGCGTGTGGGTTGTTATGGGTTCAACTTGAGAGAGTGAATCTGAACTAGCTCCTACCTATCTATCTCGAGAGAGTAGATAAATTAATGTTTTGGTCTGTTTTGTAGTGTTAAGCTTGTCGAGGTTCGAGAGAACTCGCCTGAACCGTAATATTTGTTCGATTGAGAACTATTTCACTTATAGTCTAGCCTACCCACAATGATTCATCAAATTATTAATAAACTTCAAGTACCCATATAGCATAATTAGCCTATAATTGATCAGATCCTGAGAATTCCTCTTAATATTATTGAAACCCATGTTTCCATATTCATTTTAGTTGTTAATTGACAAACCAATCCCCCCTATCTGACATTTGTTGTCACCCATTTCAATTTAATTAAGTGTTTTCGATAATTTCTATTCCTACCACCAGTTAGATTACGTTCGTAACTTCGTAACTGAATTCGTACTTGTACTGCTCACTATGGTATTGACCCCAACCTTTCATTGGGTTATATACTAGATTACAATCGCTCACATCTAGTATTAGATAAGGTGCAATTGAGCGTTTATCAAAAATAGCGCCTCTGACGGGAAGTGGTGTTTAGAATTCTATTATTGAAGTTTAAAGTGGTAATCTTTTTGTTTTGTAGTTGACTCGACTTACTTTGTTTCATTTTTGTGGTGGCTTGTTTTGAACAGGGGAAGAAATGAGCGTGAACGAGAGTAATGGTAGCCAAGTTTGCCACCAAAATGATAATGGAAATCTTAATGATGTGAATGACCCAATTCAATTGGGTGGTGTTGGTGTGATACGTCTACCTCCAGTTGAAGGGATTGTTGTCTTCCATTTCACTAGCACAATGCTACAACTCCTTAAAATGAAAGGATTATATGGAGGGCTAGCCCATGAAGATCCCCATGAACATATTCGGAACTTTGTGGACATTTGT
This sequence comes from Solanum stenotomum, assembly GCF_019186545.1. Lineage (NCBI taxonomy): Eukaryota > Viridiplantae > Streptophyta > Magnoliopsida > Solanales > Solanaceae > Solanum > Solanum stenotomum. The sequence continues at coordinate 33,125,488 of NC_064283.1, forward strand.
GCTCCATTCTCGTTCAAGAACATATCATAAGAATCAGTTCGTCTTCGGTTGTTCCCAATCTCTTTGATGGGTGAAGCTACCAAATGGTTAGCTGATCTATCGAGGAACTCCATCAACACTGGGGATGAACTCACGAGGGATTTCATTGGTAGATTGTTTCCCTCGTCAAAAATGATGACATCAAGGGATAGTATCCAAAGTTTCAAATGCTTGGACGGTGAACAAATCCATGAGACGTGGTTGAGATTTACTTCAATGTCCGACTCATTATCTTCCAAAGAACGTGCTTCTACAATACTTCTATAGGAGTCTTGACTTGGTGAAGAAAGGTGTTGCTGATCAACTTTTTTCCGGAGGTATAATGCAACAACCTTATGAGGTAGCATCTCAACTCCTTGATGGCATGACCAAGATCAATTGAGCATGGTACAGTCGTAAGGACCAAGTGTCTCCTCTCACTTCTAGGATGACGAAAGTGCAAATCAAGAAGGATCAAGATAGACCAAAATATTACAAAAATGATGAACCAACTGGATATATTGTCGAAAAATGTGATGGGTAATGGGTTAAAGAGTGCAAATGTTGTGGGTATTGGTGTAGCACACCCCGAAGAAACACAATTTGAGACGCTGTATAAGGAGAAAGTTAACTTCCTTGCAAACCAAGGAGGAGGTTTTCGTTCAAACTGTCCAAGGCAGGGTGGAAATTCAGGTTGGAATAGAGATGATGTATGGAGAGATAGTGACAGAAAACGGCGTGATCGTAATGCCAATTGGAAGGAAAGGGATGGTGGCAAGGAAAGATAAGTTCCACCCCATGAACATCAAAAGCCTAAGGAGCAAAAGGCTAACCCGCAGAACTTCCGTACGAAATACATACTTGCGCACATTCTCAATAAGGTGGAAGGGTCGGACAAAGTTTTTAAGGAAATTAAAGACGACGATCTCTACACTTAATCAGACAGTCACCTCGCATGTAGTGTCAATCAAGCAATTGGAAACAAAATGGGTCAAATTTCATCTCATTTGAACCTAAGGCCAAAATGAGGGTTGCCTAGTGACACAATGGCAAACCTCAAAAAATGAAGTTTTAATTGGTATCTTCGTTGTGCCATGACGTTAATAAGGCGCTTCTTGGAAGACAACCTAAGTTTTTGGTGTCTTTTTTAAACCTTGCTTTTGAATAACAGCTGTTGATTTTGTAGGTTGAAAAGTGAAAAGTATTGGAAAATAGGCAATAGGCAAGCTAAAATTCCAATCGGTGACACACCGAACAGGTCAGCGTGCTCGATTTAGACAGTCGTTTGAACCACCCAGCTTGATGGGGGGATTATGTAAAACTCGGCAAGCCAAAAGTTCAGTCGGCGACTCTCGAAACAGGTCGGCGAGCCCGATTATGTCTGCCATTTGAAACCCCGAATTGTTGGAAATTCTATAAAACACGACGAGCCAAATTACTATTTAGCGCATCACCGAGTGGGTTGACAGACGCGACTTACTGTCGCATGAACTAAAAGGTTTTAAAAGGGCCAAGCGGTTTTAAAGTTAAAAATCCTTCACTCTCTCATCTGTTCAACTCCCATACTGTAACGACCTGATTTCGTCATTAGACAAAAGCCAATAGGGGAAAGAATTGGGGTTAGAAAACTTTTTGGTAGTAACTTGAGATTTCCTAGCCTAGTCCAGATTTGGACGAAATTGGAGTCAGTAAGGTCTAGAAAAATCTGGTAGCAATTGGTTGATCTAATTATGATTTTGATCACATGAGTAGATAGCTAAGACGTTAAGGAATCTGTACGACTTTACGGAATTGAATTCAGGTGAGTAGAACTCCCGAAATAGATCTTAGAGTGAACAGTATTTTCTGAGAGTCATTGGTTAGAGGTGTATTGTGAAATGGGGGTCTTGGAATTATTAAAATAGCTCACTGGTTTCGTGCCACACCCCGAGTCTACACCCTAGGCGGGAATGGCACTTGAGAACCATTGTTGGCCCCAAGCGAACCCTTAGCCTAGCTTACTTAACTCAGCGGAAGACTTTAAGCATGATTACATGATCAATTGAAATTACTCGAACAACTTAATAATATAACTTAGAATGTTAGAAGAATTAAACATTCAACTTGGCCAAAATGGCAACCCAAGTCTTAACATAAGATAAAATGAGAAGACTAAAGAACTAATAACTGACTGTCTATGAAGCCTCTAAAACAAAGAGGGATGTCGGGACAAGACCCCCCATCATCCTAACATCTAAAAGACTAGAAAGCAAATAAAGGGGTCCTCCGGATTGCAAGGAGGCTCACCAACAGACTCTGAATGCTCAAGCTGGATCATCGAGGCACTGGATGCTGATCCTGGTTACCTGCGTCAGCGTCATAAGAAGATGCAGGCCAACTGACATCAGTACATTGAATGTACGAGTATGCGAGTTGGAATGCTAAAACAAGATATAGGCTTGAAAGAAATCTTAAGAAAACACTTACCTTGTCTCTTCTAAACTCATGAATAAACTTAACTCAGAATAAAGCAATAAAACACATGCATTATATGAAAAATTTTATAAAACAGTAAAAGTAACTTAGTTCATTAAAGAAAATGCAATAACAAACTCAACTTTAGTCATATACAAAGTAATATAATTTAGGTGGGAGTTTCTCTAACTGACAACCACCACTATGAGCCTAAGTGGTGATACAACATCTTTTGACACGCTGCCAGAACGGTCCTATAGTTTGCCGTCATATAGAACCTACTTAACTTAGTGGATCCACTAGCTTAACTTATGTGATCATCTAAAAAGTATGACCCATTAATACCCATGATGGCTACATAGTTTATGGAGACTTGAGTTAATTTGAACTTGCATCCCTATATCGGTGCTCAATACTACTCCTAAAAATATACTTAGCTCATATGTTTTAAAAACAAACTTCTTTCTTTGGTTTGATATAATTACTCAAAACTTAGATTAAAAGCTCTCTTGGAATCGATGTTCCCTTTTTTGCACAAATGTGAAAATATTTGTAAACATCTTTGGGAATACTTAGTTCCCTAATATCTTTTTGAGAAATGAACTCAACTCTTTACTCTTTGTTTAACTTGAAAACTTGAGTGTTAAAATGAATTTAAAACATTGTTAAAGACTCTTGAAAATTTTAGGAAACTTTGCTTTAACGTGCTTCTTAACTTCTATACTTGACTCTTGACTTCTTTGACTTTGATCTTAACTTTCCTTGAATTGGATTATGGATTCAAGGTCCATAGTCTCATATTTATGGATGATTTCATGATGTTTTGATGTACCTTAGAGTGTTAGAATCAACTAGGAAATATAGGTACATCACTTAGAAACTAGTACGAAAAGATGGGAGAAGAATGGGGTTAACTGGCGTCCTTGGCACTTTGAGAAGCGTGGGGCACCAGGCCCCAAACTTCAGAGGATAAGTTGGGGCATCCTGGCTGGCGCGGTGCCCCAAGGGGTAAACTTCAGAGACTCTTTTGGGGCACGCTGGCTGGCGGACGCCCCACCTTTTTCCCTAGAAAATTCCAACTTTTCTCTTTCGTTTTTCACCTGTAAACCGTTTAAACATCCATATTTCTTTCCCCAAGCACTTAGGATCATTAGTACCGTTAATACCCAATAGATTTAACTCGAAAAACAACCCAGAAACACGAATCAAATCAACACTAGGCATTCAACAATCAACCAACAAGAATTCAACAATGTTCTTCAAGAACTTCACTTTCTTAACATTCAAACAACTCCAATTTTTCTGAATTGAAACAAGTTTGGCGTGTGGGTGAACTAACCCAACACTATGTGATCTCACATCTCTTGTAGGGATCACCCCCGACGAATTCCACTCGCAAAGCTCGAACATTTCTTGGCGATTCTTGAATTCTCTTCTCTTTTCTCCTCCTTTCTGTTTTCTCTAAACCCTAGCATGAACTCTAACTTTTCTAATTTGACCAAAAATCTTGTTTAACGCAATTAACTCCTAAAAACGAATTAGCATCATTAGGTAAGGAAAAGACTAATTTACCCTTCTCAAACCTGGATTAGACTTTCCTTAATCCAACAACCCAACTTCCAAAGGGCATAACTTATTCATACGAACTCGAAATCACGCAAATTCGGCGGCGTTGGAAACATCATTCCAAGAGATTTCAAACCATGTCTAGAACTACACCTAACTAGTCCTGATCTAGGAGTTATGACCGTTTGAATTTGGCGAAAAAAAAACTCACTTTAACTTAAATTTTTTCAGATTTCCTTATACTTTCCAAAAATGACTATTCCAGATTTTAAACTTCTTTCTAGTTGCGAGATGTTACAATATCTCCCTCTTGGGAACATTCATCCTCGAATGAGATTACTCTTACTAGGCTTAGGGTGTAACATCAAACTCAAACACCCAACAAGCAAATGCGAACAAACAACATGCTCATTCATAATTTAGAGAGCACTAAGAAGAAAATTAGTACCTTGGTCTGCACTTTCTTCGGATCCAAAGAGATGTGGAAATATTTTCTTCATGTCCTCTTCAGCTTCCCAAGTAGCTTCTTCAACAAATTGGTTCCTCCAAAGGATCTTGACTGATGCTACCTCTTTTGTTCTCAACTTGCGAACTTGGCGATCTAGAATCTGGACAGGAATCTCCTAATAGGATAATCTACCATTGATCTCAATGTCTTCAGTTGGTATGATCAATGGAGGATCACCCATTCACTTCTTCAATATGGAGATATGAAATACCGGATGAACCATTGCTAATTCTTGTGGCAACTCCAACTCATAAGCTACATTACCAATCCTCTTGGCTATGTGATAAGGTCCAATATACCGGGGACTAAGCTTCCCTTACTTACCAAACCTCATAACACCCTTCATGGGTGAAACTTTCAAATATACCGAATCATCTACTTTGAACTCTAACGCCCTTCTCCTAACATCAATGTAGGATTTTTGACGACTCTGTGCCATTTTCAACCTTTCTTGAATCAATTTAACCTTCTCCATAGCTTGGTGAACTAAATATGTTCCTATCAACCCTACTTCACCAACTTCAAACCATCCAATAAGAGATCTGCATCTTCTCCCATAAAGAGCTTCATAAGGAGCCGCTTGGATACTAGAGTGGTAACTGTTGTTGTAAGCAAACTCAATGAAAGGTAGGTGATCATCCCAATTTCCTTTGAAATCAATCACACAAGCCCTCAACATATATTCTAATTTCTGAATAGCGTGCTCTGCTTTCCCATCAGTCTGATGATGAAATGCAGTACTTAAGTTCACCTTTGAACCCAAGCCTTTCTGAAAAGATTTCCAGAACTGTGCAGTAAATTGTGCACCTCTATCTGAAATAATGGAGATTAGGACTCCATGAAGTCTTACTACTTCCTGAATATAAAGCTTAGCATAATCTTCTACTGAATGGGTAGTCTTTACCGGCAAAAAGTGGGCTGATTTTGTCATTCTGTTTAGAATCACCCAAATAGAATCATGTTGTCTGCGAGACCTTGGCAAACCTGTGATGAAATCATTATTAATCATCTCCCATTTCCATTCTGGAAGTTCTATATTCTGCGCCAAACCACAAGTTCTTTGGTGCTCTACTTTAACTTGTTGGCAATTTGGACACTTAGCAATAAATTTTGCAATGCCTTTCTTCATGTTATTCCACCAATACACTTCTTTCAAATTGCGATACATGATGAATGGAATATCTGGAGCTATGAGCCTCCTCCATGATCCTCTCTTGGAGTCTAACCACCATTGGTATGCACAATTTACCTTGATATCTCAGTACGCCATCTCCCCCTTGTTCAAAAGCTAGTACTTTCTGCTTATGAACATTTGCCTTCAATTCAAGCAAAATGGGATCTTGGTCTTGCTTTTCTTTAACTTCTGCCACTAGTGATGATTCAGCTCCATTCGTCACCACTATTCCTCTGTCTGTGGAATCCTTGAGTCAGACTCCTAGGCGTGCAAACCTATGCACATCTTTTGCTAACTCTTTCTTTCCTTCTTCAACATGGGCGGTGCTACCCATAGATAACCTTTTTAAGGAATCAGCTACAACAAGAATACTCATGTCGTAGTCCTTTAGTAACTCTAACCACTTTTTATGTCTGAGATTAAGCTCTTTCTGAGTGAACACATATTGAAGGCTCTTGTGATCGGTGAACCCATCCACATGAACATCATACAAATAATGGCGCCATATCTTCAAAGCGAAAACTACAGCAGCCAACTCTAGATCATGGGTTGGATAATTCTTCTCATGAACTTTCAACTGTCTGGAGGCATAAGCTATAACTTTGCCATTCTGCATTAAGACACAACCCCAACCAACTCTGGATGCATCACAATACACCACAAAACCTTGAGTACCTTCTAGCAAGGTCAAAACTGGGGCAGTAGTCAACCTTTTCTTCAAATCCTGAAAGCTTTTCTCACAAGCTTCAGACCATTGAAATTTTACCGTCTTCTTAGTTAACTTGGTCAAAGGGGACGAAATAGATGAGAACCTCTCTACAAACCTTCTATAATAGCCAGCTAAACCCAAGAAACTCCTAATATCAGTTGGAGATGTAGGTCTAGGTCAATTCTACACTGCCTCAATTTTCAGAGTATGAACTTTAATTCCATCACCAGAAACTATGTGGCCCAAGAATGCCACAATCTCAAGACAAAACTCACACTTAGAGAACTTGGCATACAATTCCTTATCTTTCAAAGTTTGAAGAACTATTCTGATATGGCTTCCTTGATCTTCTTCATTCCTCGAATAGATTAGTATGTCATCAATGAAGACGATAACAAACATATCTAAATAAGGTTTCAAGACTCTATTCATAAGGTCCATGAACGTTGTTGGTGCATTATTTAAACCGAACGACATGGCCAAAAATTCATAATGACCATAACGGGTCCTGAATGCTGTCCTTGGAATGTCACATTCCCTTACTTTCAACTGATGGTAACCTGATCTGAGGTCAATTTTTGAGAAATAGGAAGCACCCTGAAGCTGATCGAAAAGATCATCAATCCTTGGAAGAGGATACTTATTCTTGATGGTAAGCTTGTTCAACTAGCGGTAGTCTATACACATCCCAAGGGAACTATCTTTCTTTCTCACAAATAAGACCGGAGCTCCCCAAGGTGAGACACTTGGTCAAATGAAACCCTTATCTAGGAGATCTTTCAACTGCTCTTTCAACTCTGGTGGTGCCATTCTATATGGCGAAATAGAGATAGGACGAGTATCTGTAATGATGTCTATACTGAACTCTATTTCTCTCTTAGGAGGGACTCTGGGTAGGTCATCAGGAAAGACTTCTGGAAACCCTTTTACTATAGGAACTGACTGAATGGGAGGTACTTCAACACTTGAGTCATTAACTCGGACTAAGTGATAGAGACAACCTTTTGAAACTAACTTTCTCGCCTAAAGGTACGAAATGAAATGACCCTTAGGCACCTACGAATTACTACTCCACTCTATGACTGGCTCATTAGGAATCTGAAACTTGACTACTCGAGTTCTACAATCTATTGAGGCATAACAGGCATGAAGCCAGTTCATACCTAGAATGACATCGAAATCTACCATGTCTAACTCAGCTAGATCAACCATGGTGTCTTTGTGATTGATGGAAATAACACAATCACGATAAACTTGCTCAGTAAGAATAAACTCCCAACAGGTGTAGAAACACAAAAGGGTTCACAAAGTTTCTCGGGAAGAACATCAAACTTATTTGTAGCATAAGGGGTTACAAAAGATAAACTTGCTCCTGGGTCTAGCAAAGCATAAACATCAAAAGTAAAGTCTTTGGTCATACCAGTAACAACATCTGGAGAGTTCTTCTGCTCTTGGCGATTCGTGATCACATAGAGGTGGTTTTCCCTTCTGCCTGTACTGGAAGTAGCTCCCTTAGATGCAGCCCTATCTGGTGGAGAAACTGATAAAGAATGGGCTCTATTGCCATGATTTCCACTACCTTGCCTGTTCTTAGGACACTCCTTCAAGAAATAACCCTCTTTCCCACACTTGAAACAACCTGTTTGGCCATCATGACACTTACCTCGGTGGATCCTACCAAACTTAGCACATGTCGGAGCCCAGTTACCCCCTTGTGCCACACTACTTTAAGACTGTGCGGGTCTAACTCTGAAATTCTGTGAATTCTGGTCATTATTCTCGCCTTTGATTCTGGTTGCAGGTGCACTAGCAGATGATGGTGCAGGTCCCTTTTGCTTCTGAAAATGACGGATGATTTACACTACCCTTCTACTGCCCAGACTCATTCCCTTTCTTCGCTTTCTTATTTCTAAATTCTTCCCTATCTCTCAGCTTCTCTTCCTCAACCTGCTGCACATAAACCAGCAACCTCGAAATGTCCATGTCTCCAATAAGCATTGCTGCCCGACCCTCTTTTCTTGATAGATGACCCAATCCAGCAACGAACAAGCTCATTCTACTTCTCATATCCTTAACTATCTCCGGAGCATAACGGGATAGTTTGGTGAACTTCAACCCATATTTATGATCACTTAGAGAATCCTACTTAAGTGTGAAGAACTCACGTACCTTAGCCTCTTTCAGTTCCCGGGGAAAGAAACGCCAAAAGAAGCTTCCTCAAAATAGGCCCAACTCGCAGGTGGTGCATCCTCAGCTCTGCCCCCCTTTCCACTGATCAAACCAGGTCTTAGCAACATTTTTCATCTGATATGCAGCTAGCTCAACTCTCACAGTATCAGTAACATGAATCACATAGAACACCTTTTTTAGTTCCTCAATGAAGTTTTCTGGATCCTCTGCAGTGCTAGAACCCATGAAACTTGGAGGGTTCATCCTCAAGAACTCACGAATCCTTTAAGTGTCAGCCTCTTCTTGTCGAGCTCCTCTCTGCTGCCCAGCTTGGTTAGTCACAACTTGGCTGAGCATTCTTATAGCCTCTTTGAACTTAGCATTAGTCACTTCTCCTTGAGGTTGCACTTCAGGTGCATTGGGTAACTCTTGTCCATCAACATTCCTCTTAGTTAGATGACCTCTGGCTACTCTTCGTGGAGGCATGATTATCGAAAACACGCGCAAGCACGAATTAGAAGGAAACTTTAATAGAGATTAACTTTATCGCAAGAAATGAATATGAAAGAAGTGAGATAGTTCCAAAATGTTGCAACCTCCTAATTATAGATGTGGTACGCTTCACACCGATAAATAGGACTCTACAGACACGGCTTCATAGTCTCCCTACGACTCTTGAACTCTGGGCTATGATACCAAGTTTGTCACTCCCCGAGTCTACACCTTAGGCGGGACTGGCACTCGAGAACTATTGATGGCCCCAAGCGAACCCTTGGCCTGGCTTACTTAACTCAGCGAAAGACTCTAAGCATGATTACATGATCAATTGAACTTACTCGAATAGCTTAATAATATAACCTCTAATGTTAGAAGAATTAAACATAAGATAAAATGAGAAGTCTAAAGAACTAATAACTGATTGTCTATGAAGCCTCTAAAACAAAGGGGGATGTCGAGACAGGACCCCCGACCATCCTAACATCTGAAAGACTACAAATCAAACAAAGGGGTCCTCCGGATTGCAAGGAGGCTCACCAACAGACTCTGAATGCTCAAGCTGGATCAACAAGGCGTTGGATGCTGATTCTGGTTACCTACGTCTGCATCATAAGAAGATGCAGGCCAACTGGCATCAATACATTGAATATACGAGTATGCATGTTGGAATTCTAAAACAAGATATAGGCTAGAAAGGAATCTAAATAAAACACTTACCTGGGCTCTTCTCAGCTCATGAATAAACTTAACTCAGAATAAAGCAATGAAACACAGGCATTATATGAAAAACTTTATCAAAAAGTAAAACCAACTTAGTTCATTAAAGAAAATGCAATAACAAACTCAACTTTACTCATAAACAAAGAAATATAGTTAAGGTGGGAGTTTCTCTAACTGACAACTACCACTATGAGCCTAAGTGGTGATACAACGTCTTTTGATACGCTGCCAGAATGGTCCTATACTTTGCCGTCATATAGAACCTACCTAACTTAGTGGATCCACTAGCTTAACTTATGTGATCATCTAAAAAGTATGACCCATTAATACCCATGATGGCTACATGGTTTGTGGAGACTTGAGTTAATATGATCTTGCATCCCTATATCGGTGCTCAATACTACTCTCAAAAATATACTTAGCTCATATGTTCTAAAAACAAACTTCTTTCTTTGGTTTAAGATATTTACTCAAAACATAGCTTAAAAGCTCTCTTGGAATCGATGTTCCCTTTTCTTGCTCAAATGTGAAAACATTTATATACTTCTTTTTGAATACTTAGTTCCCTAATAGCTTTTTGAGAAATGAACTCAACTCTTTAGTCTTTGCTTAACTTGAAAACTTGAGTCTTAAAATGAATTTAAAACATTGTTAAAGACTCTTGAAAACTTCAGGAATCTTTTCTTTGACTTGTTTCTTAACTTCTATACTTGACTCTTGACTTCTTTAACTTTGATCTTAACCTTCCTTGAATTGGATTATGGATTCAAGGTTCATCGTCTCTTGTTTATGGATGATTTCATGATGTTTAGATGTACCTTAGAGTGTTAGAATCAACTAGGAAACATAGGTACATCACTTAGAAACTAGTACGAAAAGATGGGGGAAGAAATGGGTTAACTAGCATCCTTGGCGCTCTGATAAAGGTGAGGCGCTAGGCCCCAAACTTCAGAGGACAAGTTGGGGTGCATTGACTGGTGTGGCGCCCCAAGGGGTAAACTTCAGAGACTCTTTTGGGACGCGCTGGCTGGTGCGACGCCCCACCCTTTTCCCTAGAAAATTCCAACTTTTCTCCTTCGTTTTTCACCTCTAAACCCTCTAAACTTCCATAGTTCTTTCCCCAAACACTTAGGATCATTAGTACCCTCAATGCCCAATAGATTTAACTCGAAAAACAACTCGGAAACACGAATCAAATCAACACTAGGCATTCAACAATCAACCAACAAGAATTCAACAATTCTTCAAGAACTTCACTTTCTTAACACTCAAACAACTCCAATTTTGCTAAATTGAAACAAGTTTGGCGTGTGGGTGAACTAGCCCAACCCTATGTGATCTCACATACCTTGGAAGGGTCACCCCCGACGAATTCCACTCGCAAAGCTTGAACGTTTCTTGGCAATTCTTGATTTCTCTTCTCTTTTCTCCTCCTTTCTCTTTTTCCAAGCCCTAGCGTGAACTCTAACTTTTCTAAACTGACCAAAAATCTCGTTTTACCCCAACTAACTACTAAAAAAGAATTAAAATAATTAGGTAAGGAAAAGACTAATTTACCCTTCCAAAACCCGGACTAGACTTTTCTTAATCCAATAGCCCAAATTCCAAAGGGCATAACTTACTCATAGGAACTCGTAATTGTGCAAACTTAGTGGCGTTGGAAAGATCATTCCAAGAGTTTTCCAATCATCTCTCGAACTACACCTAAATCATGAGCTAGGAGTTATTGTCGTTTGAAGTTGACCAAAAAACTCACTTTAACTTACTTAAAAATTTTCAGATTTCCTTATACTTTCCAAATATGACCATTTCCAAATTTTAAACCTCTTTATAGTTCTTTCTAGTTGAGAGATGTTACATTTTGTGCAAGCCGTTGGGGCGAGATTGTTGCCGCCAGGGCGGGGCCGCTGTAGTGGGGTGAGAATCGTTGTGGCAGGTCCGACGCGACTTAAGGTTGTAAATAAACCCAAAATGTCTTTATTCTGGACTTTTCAACTTTGAGAGCTAAGAAATGACCCCAGACGAGTTCTTGGCCATTTTTCACTATTCTTGATGCTAAAGGTAAGGTTTTCAATCCCTAAATCTGTATTTCGATCCGTAGAACATAGTTTCTTGGGTATTTATCATTACGGAAAGGTTTTGATCTGAATTTAATAGTGGAAAAAGCCCTAATTTGGGTATTGGGATCTTGAGTTGGCCTATGGTTGATAATGTTGATTATAATCCAACTAATTAGGCCTTGTTTATTGATCATTGCGTTAATTGTATGTGTTTAGACCACGAAAAAGTGGGAAGAATTCTGAAAGGGAAGATTCAAGTGCCTTAGGGGATTCAAGCTTGGATTCGATATCGGTGATGGTTGTGATTCTATGATTGTGTGATGTATGCTTGTTCTTGCTTCATTATGATACATGTATGTATATGAATGTTGCATTATTGATCACACTTGTTATAAATGAGATAGATGAATAGTGGTTACCATGAAATCATGACTTAAATGTATAATCTTGAGGATATACTTGTGATTGTGGTGTGTTGAATGGATCGGTTGCCACTTTTCGGCATAACTAACTTGGATCGATTGCCACATTTCGACAAAATTATGAGATCGGTTGCCACGTTCTGACATAATTATTGGATCGGGTACCACGTTCCGGTATGCTAACTATTTGGGTGTGGGTAAAATGAGAGGACCATTGAATTGGGATCCGTGAGAGGACCATTGAATTGTGTTGTGTTGTGTATCTACTTGCGATAAGTTCATTCATATCTAATGACGATTAATATTGGAAAATGGTATGTTTCTCTAAATTGATATAACTGTGATATGGCAGATTCCTGAAGTAGTTCATTGTTCGTATATGTTAATGATATTGTATATGTTCGATATGTGCATGTGATTATACTGTTGTACTGACTAATGTATGTTACACTTATTGGGATAGAAGCGTGATCCTACCAGTACATTGTGGTTGTGTACTGATACTGCACTTGCTTGTTCTTTGTTGAGTACACGGCATCTTCAGGCGGCTATTGATGTACCTCAGCTAGGTGACTATTGAGCGTGACCGGATTCAAGGGTGAGCCAGTTCTTTTAGGCTGACATGGATCTCTGCTGTTTGAGTCCACCCTTTTCGGACTTAGACTATTTATTTAAGGTGTTTTGTTTAGCTTTGAGGTTTTACCCTTGTTCTTAGACTTGTCGTTAGTAGAGTTTTGATACATTGACTTTCAGGTTATAGGAGTTTCTCTTCCGCATTAGTTTGGTTAGTTGTTTGTTAAAATCTTGGAGTTTATGGGGACTCCATTTTTATAGTCATTTAAACCTGCTTTCGTATTTTTAAATGCATAGTTTTTGGTTAAGTTGTTTAGTCTAGGTTGTAGTAATGGTTTTCCCACCGGATGGTTAGTGTGGGTGCCAACCATGATTGTCTGGGTCATGACAAAGTTGGTATTAGACCCCTAGGTCGTTGATCTCATTGTACCAAAATGAGTCTAGTAGAGTCTTGCAGAACTGTACGATGACGTTCGTACTTTTCTTCGAGAGGCTATAGGACTTCAGGAAGAACTCACTTCTTTCTACTCCTTCGTGCTATGACTTGAATCCAATTGGTATCTAGGTGATACAAATTGTTATCTTTCCTCCTTCACTCTATGATCTGAACTAGAATAACAAATGAGGTAACACCATCACTAGCAAGACAGGATATGTATAGACTATCGACAGTTGAATAGGGTCACAATTTAGAACAAGTATCCATTGCCTCAGATGGATGACCTTTTTGACCAATTGCAAGGTGCATCGGTTTTCTCTAAGATTGATTTAGGGTCTGGTTACCAACTGTTAAAGGTTGAGGCGGTTAAGAATTGGGCTCGACGAAGTTCTATGATGGAAATTAGGAGTTTTGTGGGGCTTGCTAGCTACTATTATCGCTTGTGATATGAGTTGAGTCCAATTGGTATCTCCCGATTCCAATTGGTATCTCAACGAAGTGAACTAGATATCGTAGTCCCGACTGAAGGGATACAAGCAAATTAATTGAAACTGAGAAGGTTCCAACTAGTATCTGGCCTTATGGGCCGCATAAGACATAGATGATTAGTAATAGTCATCTATGGAACGAACTAATTAAGGAATTTGGACTTGTGTGCAAGTTGTAACTGCTTGAGTGTCGTGAAACTTGTAGTGAAAAGAAAGTCATCACAATATTAGGTACAAGGGTTTAGATAAATTACGATGTGATTCGTAAGCGAGAAATCTGGATGTGTGTTGCGACCAACTTATATTTGTGTGAGAGTCTGGGTGCATCTTGGGTCATGTGTGTGGTAGTATTGAAACGATGTAAAAGGATTCTAAAGTGTGTACTTCGTTGGGCTGATCGGGGGGTAGACAATGGTTGTCCTAGCTAAATAGATTTTCTTAAATGCCTAGTTATAGCCGGGAAATCTAGGGGAAATATAGAAAAGAGAGGAACTCCAAAAATTGTTGGCAAGGGTTCTGTGTCCGTCAGGATCATTGTGGCGGGATTTTCTCCGCCACGACAAAACCGTCAGTGTGGGATTTCTCCCACTAGAGTGAGACAGGGCGAGACAGAATCTTAGCCCTGTCTCCCTTGCTTTCCCCTAGTCAAAATTATGGATCGAATCGTACCTGAACTAACCCCCACTATCTAACTCAGTGTTCAACAATCAAATATAAGTTATAAGGTGTATTAAAATTGTGGAGAACCTGGGCATACGCGGAGGAAATAACTAGGCCGTGGAGGCCGGGGAAATGGTAATGCAGGTAGAGGAGTAATGCAGCCATGCAATAAGGTTGCCCGTAAATAGGAAAGGGCACAGTTTTATGTTTTTTCGGGTAAGATCGAGTTTGAGGGTGTGATGCAGTGCTCACAAGAGATACTCTTGTTTGTGCCCGGATGGCTATTGTTTTGTTTGATCTGGGTTCTATTTATTCGTATGTGTTAGTTCAATTGCCTTGGGCTTTGACGTGGTTTGTGATATACTTGATGCCCCCATCCATGTTTCTACCCTAGTTGAAGATTCAGTCATAGTCAGCCATGTATATTGTGTTATCCTATTGTGTTTATAGATTTTCAGATATGGGTTGATTTGGATATGATTGTCCCCCCTATTATACAAGGCTTAACTATAATACTAAGTCGGTAACTCTAGAGATCCCCAATAGGGAAAGATTAGAGTGGGAAGGGGTGTACAAGCCTAAGCTAGCTAAGATCATATCCTCTATTCGTGCTAGGAAATTGGTAGGGCAGGGTTGTTTGGCTTATTTGGCTCATGTTTTGGATATTGAAGTTGAGTCTCCCTCTATTAAGTTTGTTCTTGTGGTGTCTGAGTCTAAGAAAGTGTTTCCTACGAATTTGCCTGGTATGCCTCTGGATACAGATATAGATTTCTGCATTGACTTGGAAACTGGCACTCACCCTATTTCGATCCTTATGTATCGTATGGCCCCATCAGAACTAAGAGATCTTAATACTCAAAACCAAGAGCTTCATGATAAAGGTTTCATCCATCCTAATTGTTCCTTGTGAGGTGTTGTTGTCTTGTTTGTTAAGAAGAAGGAGGGTAGTGTGAGGACTAGTGAATTTATATTAAGCCATAAATGAGTGAATTGATACCGGAATGACAAGCTTATGGATAAAGAAAGTCCTATTGAATATACTTGGGTGAAGGAAATTAAAGTATTTAGTAAAAAGGTACGTATAAAATTGAGTTAGTCCTTTGATTTTGATGAGTATATCTGGGTTTGAGGTGCCATGTTGATGAAAAGGTTGACTTCGTAGTGATAGTCAAGGTTGACTAAGCGTAATGGTAATAAGAGTTCGTGATGGATTGTGATGGGATGCAACTACATAATAAGATTGTTGGTTAAGCAAATTTTGTATAGTAATTACGACTTGCGAGTATCTAAGGTTGTGGTTTTCCAATATTTGGTGATTAAAGTAGTTGGATGGAAAGTTTTAAGAGATGGTGGGACACCAGTTGAATCGAATTTAAAAGAGCTAGAGTTATAATGATGGAAAATATAGTGGAATGTAGTACAACCTTTAGAGAGAGGCTAGAGAAAGAATGTTTTATTTGATTGCAAAGGCTAAAGAGATATCTTCAGAGGGGTAGATTATTGGGTTCAGAGGCGCGTGATTTATTTCGTGTTGATATGGCTATGTTAATAGTGTCGCAGGTCCATCAAATGGGTTAAAAGCTATTGAAAAAGACTGGAGAAAGGATTGTGTAGACATTAGCTTGAGCGTGATGATAAGTGCTTGTTTTTTTTTTTTTGAGTTTAGTAATGAGTACGATTGGATTGTTAGCGAAAGATACAAGATCGATGGAGATGCGATCGATGATAAGCGAAGATCCATGATTTTATAAAAATCTTCAAGGTATAAGCTAATATTGATAGATAAGGGGATTGTGTTATACGATTGAGTTACAATTCATGTTTTTCATTGTAAGTTTACATTCGTGGTAAGAAATATTGTTAAGGTATGAATTAGCATGGTGAGAAATGATCAATTGTACCCGGTATTGATCATTTGAAAAGACTTACAGCTGGGTTTTGAGTCGTAAAGTTTATTACTATTGATTGTTAAGTACCTAAGAAAGGTTTCATTTAAAAAGTGTTGGGTTATAATAAGGTAAATAGTTGGAGTGTTATGATGGTTGTTAGTATTATGAATATGATTCACTAGCTATGCTCTCATGTGTTTTCACTTTTGTGGGTGGATCCCTAGTGGTGGATCAGGGGTACCAAATCCTGCTATGTTCTCTTGGTTGAGTTGGAAGATTGGGCAGATTTGGTTATTTCGAAAGACGTAATTAGTGTTGTCTTGGAGTTGTTAAAAGTGTTTTAGTGCTTCTACATGTACCACCTTGCTTATGAGAGTTCATAGAAGAGATACCATGTGTAATTATGGTTGTTCAACAATCTTAATATTCATCTAGTTGTCAAGGCCATGTACTAATTATGTGTGGTTGAATGAAGGGATCAGTGAATCTAAATCTACTATTCTTAACAGGTAATTTATAATTACTAAATCTACTATTTCGATAATGTTGCTAGAAGGTTTGTATGCTTGGACATATCCCTCAATAAGTATCTGATGTCTAAAGACCAAATTTTGATAACTTAAGCTTATGGAAATTTATATTGTGAGAAAGAGATATTGATTAAAACTATGATTGTTTGGGTATTAAAAGTGTGTGTTGGTTGGTTCAGGTTCACTGCTATTTGTGGCAAGTATTCACTTGGAATTTTTATCATGCTTAAGTTCTAAAGGATTCGTTCGAATGATTGTGTTAAGGTCTTTAAAAACATGTTGTAGACGTGTGTAAGATCAACTTTGGTGGTTGTGGGGAATCGTTTTTTTTGTTAGTTAATTCTAAATACAACAATATTTATAACTCGAGTATTGTGATGACTTCATTGAGGCATTGTATTGGAGGATGTGTATGTATTCAATTGGTTGGTTTAGGGACGAAGATATTAGCATAAAGTGAGACTCAGTTTTGTTAAACAAGACCTTCTCTATGAGAAAGAATCGGTTGAAATTCTTGATTGTGATGTCTGGAAGCTAAGGACATGTGAGACAAGTATCCCCAGTAATTCGACGATTCAAATACTACTCTACCCTTACTTAAGCCAGTCTTTCCTTTTTGATCACTCAGGGACGAGTGATGGTTAAATTGGTATCTACTGTAACGACCTGATTTCGTTGTTACAGAAAAGCCAATGGGGAAAGAATTGCGGTCAGAAAACATTTTGGTAGTAACCTGGGATTTCCTAGCCTAGTCCAGATTTGAATGAAATCGAAGTCAGTAAGGTCTAGGGAAATCTGGTAGCAATTTGGTGATCTAACTATATGTTCGGTCACATGAGTAGATAGCTAAGATGTTAAGGAATCTGTACGTCTTTACAGAAATGAATTCGGGTGAGTAGAGCTCCCGAAATTGATCTTAGCGTTAACGGTATTTTTTGAGAGTTGTTGGTTAAAGGTGTGTTATGAAATGGGGGTCTTGGAATTATTAAAATAGCTCAATGGTTCTGCGCAAGCCGCTGGGGTGGGATTGTTGTCGCCAGGGCGGGGCCGCTGTAGCGGGGTGAGGATCGCTATGACGGGTCCGAGGTGACTTAAGGTCGTAAATAAACCCCAAAACATCTTTATTCTCGCTAATTTTCACCATTTTTAAGGCTAAAGGTAAGGTTTTCACTCCCTGAATCCATATTTTGATCCGTAGAACGTAGTTTCTTAGGTAATTATCATTGGGGAAAGGTTTTGATCTGAAGTTAATGGTGGAAAAAGCCCTAATTTGGGTATTGGGATTTTGGGTTGGCCTAGGGTTGATAATGTTGATTATAATCCGGCTAATTAGACCTTGTTTATTGATCCTTGCATTAATTATATATTTTTAGACCACGAACAAGCGGGAAAAATCCAGAAAGGGAAGATTTAAGCGCCTTAGGGGATTCAAGCTTGGATTCGACGTAGGTGATGGTTGTGATTCTATGATTGTGTGATATATGCTTGTTCTTGCTTCATTATGATACATTTATGTATGTGAATGTTGCATTATTGATCACACTTGTTGTAAATGAGATAGATGAATTATGGTTACCATGAAATCATGACTTAAATGTGTGATCTTGAGGATATACTTGTGATTGTGATTGTGATTGTGGTGTGTTGAATGGATCGGTTTCCACGTTTCGGCATAACTAACTTGGATCGATCGCCACGTTCCGGCATAACTAACTTGGATCGGTTGCCACATTCTGGCATAATTATGGGATCGGTTGCCACGTTCCGGCATAATTATTGGATCGGATACCACGTTCTGGTATGTTAACTGTTTGGGCGTGGGTTCCATTAGAGGACCATTGAATAGGGTTTCGTGAGAGGACCATTGAATTGTGTTATGTATCTACTTGTGATGAGTTCATTCATATCTAATGATGATTGATATTTGAAAATGGTATGTTGCTCGAAATTGATATAACTATGATATGTGAGATTCGTGAAGTTCTTCATTGTTCGTATTTGTTAATGATATTGTATATGTTTGATATGTGATTGTGATTATATTGTTGTATTGACTAATGTATGTTACATTTATTGGGATAGCCGCGTGATCCTACCAGTTGACTGTGGTTGTGTACTGATATTGCACATATTTGTTCTTTGTTTAGTATAGGGCATCTTCAGGCGCCTATTGATAGACCTCAGCTAGGTGACTATTGAGCACGACCGGATTCAAGGGTGAGACAGTTCTTTCAGGCTGCCATAGATCTCTCCTGTTTAAATCCACCCTTTTTGAACTGAGAGTATTTATTTAAGGTGTTTTGTTTAGCTTCGGGGTTGTACCCTTGTTCATAGACTTGTCGATATTAGAGTTTTGGTGTATTGACTTTCAGGTTCTAGAGGTTGTTTATGGGGACTCCATTTTTATAGTCATTTAAACCTGCTTTCGTATTTTAAATGCATAGTTTTTGGTTAAGTTGTTTAGTCTGGGTTGTAGTAATGGTTCTCCCACCAGATGTTTGGTGTGGTTGCCAATCACAATGGTCTGGGTCGTGACACGTACTCTCACACCGATATTATATTTTTCGTATTCTTGCATTTTTATTCTTGTTTTGTTTGGAATCTTTGCTCGGGACGAATTTTGGAACTACTTTGTCTTCCCAGAGTATTAGTTCAATTGCTTATGTTTCAACTTTCCCCTTATATGCTCGTACATTCAATGTACTGGCGTCATTCGATCTACATCTTATTTATGATACATGTATAGGTGTTCAGGGTCATGAACAAGCACTTCATTGATCCCATTTCATTCTAGCTAGCTTTGGTAAACCTCTTTTCTTTTAGAAGGGTTCCACGTTTACATTCTTTAGATTTATTAAGATATTGTGGGTCTTGTGCTGACATCTATCGTAGTATTTAGAGGCTTCATAGACAGTAGTAGTTGAGGAGTCTTTTTCCCTTTCACTTGTTAATTTTTTGAAACTTGAGTTGCCTTCTTATGGTTATTTGAATATTTCCAGACGTTTCTGAGTTTATCAATAGTTGAGACAATTGAGTTAATCTTTGCATTTGAAGTTCTTATCGTTGATTAATGTCTTCCCCTGAGTACTAAGCAAGGCCAAGGATTCACTTGGGATCAGTGATGGTTCTACAGTGCCGGTCATGTCTAGGGTGTAGGCTCGAGGCGTGACAGAGGTGGGAGGGATTACATTTCATTAATGAGGAACAATACGATAGTTGGACTTTTGTAAGGTAATATGATTTAGTATAGTCAAACAAGATATCACAATAAAAAATAAATAAAAATACTATATTAATATTATATGTGCATTGCGTGGATACGTATATTAGTAACGTATATATACAACAATGATAGAGACAAGACCACAATTAAAATTTTAAAAATACATTCTCTCATACTCATTTTAACATTATGTCAAACACATACTTCCTCGATTTTATTGTTTATGTTGAGGTAGAGTTGAATTTTATTTAGTTGCTTCTATCGAATCTGACCCGTTTATATTTGACCCTCCCCGACCAACTTGCATACTTATCTTTTTAAACCCCCTCGATGAAAATCATGCCCCTGCCTTAAAGTTGGCAATATTTGCAATAATTTGGCGTGTAACCGTATAAGATTTATATCCATGTTGAGATTATTTCCCCAGAAGATGTCTTCTTAACTCTAACATTGATCCGTTTGGGAAATTCTTTCAATAAGTTGACTTCAACCTTTACCTTGACACAACTAGGTCTAGATTTTCTTATTGTAGCCATGTCAACATTTAACTGTTTTCCCACTGCTTTGGACTTCGTAAACAAGGATTCTTTAACGAAAAAATTAGGTGATACGGATGAAACAGAGGTCCATGCTAAGGCAGTAGTAGTTTCCGCCTTTGGGTTGAACTAGGATTCCCACTTTTGAGGTCGCATCTGATAGTATACCCATCTTTAGCATTCAAAAATATGCCAATTTTTTACATGACATTCAAGTAATATTGCATAGTAGTAAGGCGAATTAGGATGTGTCTATCACTCAAGAATCTTGCCTTACATTCCGCCTTGAATCTCACACAGTAAAGGACCAATTTTAAGATCTCTTCTTGTTCTGATCAGCCAAAAGAAAATTTTCCAATTATGGCAAACGGTAAATCTTCTTTAATGATTATGGTCTCAACCTCTTCTTCCTCCCATAATACAATTGTCTCTCCATGGATGTAAGTAATATATTTAATAGGGATAGGCGCTGTGATTTTGTCTTCTACTTTATTCAAAGTCGTTGCATAGTTCAATGGAGTGTAGGGAATATGAGGAGAAATTTAGGGCCTATGTATTTGTATGGTATTATTTAGTACTATATTTGGTAGAAATTTAGGGCCTAGGTATAACTAATTCATGGATTAGTTATATACCATACATAGTATAGGATGTATAACTAATACCTTACATTTGGTGATATTAAGAATACATAGAATTTAATACCATGGTACTAATCCGTGTAAAGACAAAAATACCCCTCAAATCCTTTTAACGGGCTTATTTTTTTCTGCATTTTATAGTATATATTTGTACTAGTAAATTTATTTGAATAAATAAGTTTACAAATTTTATTATTTAGAGAGAGTTGTTTGTTGATAATAAATCCAATACAAAACAATATAATTTTTGAATGTGAGTTTTTTAGCATTTACAAATTGAAATGGCAAATATATCACCACATGATATATATATGTTTATATATAAGCATTTTGGAGATAAATACCAATTAGAAGGTCAGAGACGATCCAGAAAGCACTTGATCATATCATGATCTGATTTGTAAGCCTCCTTACTTAGGTCTTGAGTAATACGGTATAAATAATAATAACATTTAAAAATCCAAACCCCCGTGTATACTTGATGTGATACATTGTATGTATCTAAATGATGATCGACTAGGAAAATTCAATAGTAAATGCAAAACTCGTGTTATTATCAAAATAAAAGGGTTTTATTAATCATTTAATATACATTTTTTATAATGTTCTAAAATAAAATAGCAGTCAAATGCAATCCAATAATATAATTCTAATTAGGAAAAATCTCTAAATGATGATCGACTAGAAAAATTCAATGATAAATGCAAAATTTGTGTTATTATTAAAATAAAATGTTTTTATTAATCATTTAATATATTTTTCAAAAATATTGTTCTCAAATAAAATAGTAGTCAAATGCAATCCAATAATATAATTCTAATTAGGAAAAATATATAAATGATGATCGACTAGGAAAATTCAATGGTAAATGCAAAATTCGTGTTATTATTAAACTAAAAGGTTTTTAATAATCATTTAATATATTTTTAAAAAATATTGTTCTCAAATAAAATAGCGGTCAAATGCAATTCAATAATATAATTCTAAGTAGGAAAAATCTCTAAATGGTGCTAGGAAAATTCAATGGTAAATGCAAAATTCGTGTTGTTATTAAATAAAAGGTTTTTATTAAGCATTTAATATATTTTTAAAAAATATTGTGGATGTCAAATAAAATAGCGGTCAAATGCAATCCAATAATATAATTCTAATTAGGAAAAATCTCTAAATGATGATTGACTAGGAAACTTCAATGCTAAATGCAAAATTGGTGTTATTATTAAAGTAAGAGGTTTTTATTAATCATTTAATATAACTTTTTTTCCAAAATTGTTCTCAAATAAAATAGCGGTCAAATGCAATCCAATAATATAAATCTAATTAGGAAAAAAATGAATTGTCTAATTATAATCATCAACATCTATATCATTAAGTTATTTTAAACCACAATTTCTTATAAAAAGTTCTTGGTGTTAAGACCAAAAATAGCAATTTCTTTGTGATAGTTTAGACATGACAAGAAGAATTAGCAAGGGTCATCAAAGGGTTGACATGGTGAAAATAAAGAATGCTAGAAACTTAGGAGTTACGTTTTCTAAGCGACGTGCTGGTCTGTTCAAAAAGGCTTGTGAACTTTGTACGCTATGTGGTGCTGAAATTGCCATTGTTATGTTTTCCCCGGACGGTAAAGTTTTCTCCTTTGGTCACCCTAGCGTGGACACGTTGGTGGAGAGATTCCTTGGGAGGAACCTCCCTCCACCAAATAACGATTTCCACAATCAACAAATCGTGGCTCTTAGAGAAGCTGGTATTCGTGAGCTCAATACCAAGCTTATGAACCTCGAGGGAGTTCTCCAGATGGAGAAAAATCGCGGAGAATCCCTTCGAGAAATTAGGAAGAGAGCTGATGGTGTATGGTGGGAATCTCCCATGGAAGAACTTAACTTATTCCAACTTCAACACTTGAAGAAGGCATTGGAAATTCTGAAGCAAATGGTTGAAAAAGAGGCACAAATGGTGAATAATAATGCATTCCCATTTCAGACATTGGGAAGTGCCTGGACTCCTCATAATTGTGCTAGCTAAAGTTCTTCATATGGACTCAATGTTAGTGGACCTTTTGCTAATAGGGTTAGTGGATCTACTTCTTCCATAGTTCCCCATTACTAGTTCAGCCGTCATTCCTAGTGTGTGCATTATGGAATTGTCGAAAATAAAATATTATATTAAATGTCTAGGTTCATTTGTCATTTGAGTTATCCTAAGTGTTGTGTTCATCAGTTATGATTCAGTTGAAGTCAGTACTAAGTGTTGTGTTCATCATGTAATGTTTATCCGTTATTATTCTAGTAATTTTAATTATATATGTTATGTTATTAGTCCATTGCCATGTTGGTTTTATCCTTTGAATTGCATTACATATTAATTTCTAGTTTATCAATGATATTACAAACGTCTGGGGAGTCTCCTCCTTGAAGATCTGCTTCTACAACTCGTAGATATTTTAATTTGTGAAACACAACATCTTCATTTAGTGTCCAATCTGTTCGAGGGAACCCTTGGAGATTGGGTAAATTAGCCAGCACAGTCATGACTTCCCATGGTACACAAGTACCTTTAAATCGGAACTCCTTGAGATTTGATTGCGAGTTATTCTTATGATTTCTGCAGCAAGAGGATAAGATATATATATATAGTGGCGATCCAATATCAAAACGTCTTATCTCTGACATTTTTCAGATATCAACCCTGTCGATTAACAAAGACTTCTCTTTGAAACATATCTCAAATGTGCAAGCTGAGGTATTACACAAGAGAAATCATATTAATCAATTGAAAAAACATCCAATACCTTAAGCAATTTGAACTATAAAACATTTGTTTTGGAATATCTGCTTGCATTGAAATAAAGGTGAAAAATCAGGACATCAAGACTTATAAAAGACTTTCTATGAGGTGAAAAATGAAGACATCTCACATAATCAACAACATACTTGAGCCGAGTGGTTAATACAATTCTGCTTCTATTGACATCGATCATTTGGAAATATTCTTCGCATTTGGTCCCATGCCTCACTACTTCATATATCATCTTTGACAATTAGAAATCTCCTACCCTTCATACCTCTATAAACAATCTCCATTAGTTGATCACGGCTCATTTCTTGATTGTTTCCTCTAATTGAAGACACAACTTCAAGAAACATTTTTCTCTGATTGTATTCTTCGGAGATAGTGACCCATGCATGTTTATTAATCGAGAAGGAATATATGATCAATCATTATAAATTCTTTTGGCAAGAGTTATCTTACCTATACCGTCCATACCAAAAATTGGTACAACAGTTAAAACGTTTGTTGTTCAAGTAAGGTGTTGCGGTCATCCTCCATCCCAACAATAGTATTTTTGTCAAATGTTGTACCTTTTTCTAGTGAGGGAGTTGCTGCTTGTTCTGCAGATTTGCTTCCATGCTTGTTAACCTCAATCTGTGCCACTGAATCAACACCGTTTTCCACTTTTAGCAATTCTTCCTCCAAGTATTTACAGGCCCCCTTTGTCATGAATCGTCACTTTGTTATACCACTTGGGCTTGAAATTAAAAAATAAGTGAGTTAGCCGTAGTGTGAAGAGTCTAGCTCCGACACAACAGAATACCTAAATCTAGCTCCGACCCTGACTTCAACATACGTGTTCTAAGCTTCAATGGAAGTTGGAATAAGTTTGATTCCTATGAGGCTTACTAAGGATTTATCTCTTCAAATTTAGGAGATTTTTTTCCCTACATAATGGAATAGGCAAATGTCTCTTTATATTATTAGATACACCAGTTGTGGACATGTGTGTTGCGCGTTTATTCATATCAAGTATTTCTAACTTTCTAAAATGACATGAATAATAGTACAACATACATGTGTAAGTGTTTCGAATTTGTAACTGAAAATACAATTTTCCATGTGAAAATATATGTTGCAACAATATAAAACAATTGCAAAAGACGATATAATGTTACTCTTGAACAATATACTTCAAGTAGAATACTGAATATTCTTGTTGATTTATATTACTAAAATCTAAACAAAACGAAGCTTAATTACTCCATTCTTACAATATTGCAATCAAAATGTCCAAAAGCAAAATTGTCATCACACCAACCATTTGAGTTTTAACACTGCAGAAAACTACCACCAATATAAATTGCTCATATTTAAGAAAATTATTAGGCTTAGTGTTGCACAAATATAAATGGAACTCTCATTTTTATTTAAAAATGAAGTTGTTAATCTCATTCATACAAATTGTAGAAAAACTAAAAATAAAACAAAAAGGGTGAAAATGAACAAATATGTATGTGTTCGCAACAATATATTAGATAGACGATAATGTTACACAATTACAATTTGTCATTCAAAGTAATAATATTTTAGCAATTTTTATTTAAATTAATTTGAATTTAGACAATTCACATTATGGATACCTGAGCATATTGCATAAATTATTTAAGTATTATCAAACTCATCATACATTAATAGATGTTTTGTCGATTAAGTAACACTTACAAGAACAATAACACAATGACAAATAAAAGTAAAATTCCCACAACAATGCAAAATGATACAAGAATTACATAAAAATGTGGATTGCATACAAAATTTAATTTGGACAACCATACCTTAACTCCAAAATGAAAATGAAAATGAAAACTTAAAATTATGAGCTAATAAACAAAAGATCTCAATGAATAGGTCCCCTCTTCTATACTTCTAAGTTCAACTATTATGCCGTAAGAAAACTTCTCTTTTTCATGATTTCATCTCTTATACTAACTATTCTATTCTAAGAAAGCTAACTTCATAATGATGTCATCTGTTCTTCTCCTCAGTTAGCTTCTTGACTATATGTTATATCATTATCTAGGAAGAAGATTAGAAAAATGTAGATGACAAAAAAGAAAAGAATATGATGATCTAGGGACAAGCAAATTGTGGCTATAATTTATTGGTATTTATAATGATATTTAACTGTCTTTTCACCTATCAAAATTCAATAATGAGACACATTGAATAACACATACATTTTATTTTTGGTTTCAAAATTCAAAGAGTCATTGAATTGGAAGAGTTTCAATAATGAGACACATTGAATCATGACACATGAATTTATTTTTTGGTTTCAAAATTCAAAGAGTCACTGAATTGGAAGAGTTTCATACATTGTTTTGTCTTCTACTTTAATTAATTTAATTAATCTAATCGATTATAATTGTAATGTCATAACATAAGAAATAAAGTATAGTTGTTGGGCTTCATATATGATATTATGTAATTAAATTATTAATACTTAACAAATTAAATAACCATATGATATATGATATATAGATTATTTTAAGTAAATTGAAGGATAAAAATAAAAATAGATACATTTTTTAAAAAAAATGTAACTAATTTATTTTTTTAAAGGATAAAAATGTCTAACAATTTTCTACGAAAAATATTTCTTTGAATTTTTGACTTAATACCTTTTCACTTTTAGAATTTAGTGTAATATAATAATAATATTATATAATTACTATTTAATATTTAATTGATTAGATATTTCATGATATTTTTATTTAGTGTAGGGATAAAATGTTATTTCAACTTTTAACTAAAAATGTAACTAATTTATTTTTTAAAAGGATAAAAATGTCTAACAATTTTCTATGAAAATTATTTCTTTGTATTTTTGACTTAATACCTTTCCACTTTTAGAATTTAGTGTAAAATAATAATATTATTATATAATTACTATTTAACATTTAATTGATTAGATATTTCATAATATTTTTATTTACTGTAGGTGTAAAATGGTATTTCAACTTTTAACTTTTTTTGTTACCACTTTTAGTAACACTAGTTTTCTGACACGTGTGTTGCACGTGATTACCAATTTCAAAATATATGTTATAGTAAATAGTATTGCTTACTTAAGAGAATATTTGAATATTATGCTTAGCAAAAAATAATATGCAGATTTTTTTGTGAATTTTCAATGTGGATCGTCATATATATCTCTTATTCACGCAAACTATGATGATGGTCAACGAAAAATTTTATTAGTTAGATGCAATTATGGATATAATTATTTAAATTTGATGAGGTTTAATCATGTAATTAGTCTTATCTCACTAATATTACCTTGTAGACAATATTTATTTTGTATTTTTCTTGTCATATAACCAGATGTGCTTTGCATGTGTATTCTACGTTAAATTGTTTAGATGTCATATGAACATGTGAAGAAAACAACTAAATTTTATATATTCACATATTTCACATTTGTTGTGAGTTTTTTTTTTTAAAAAGAATTGGGAACATTGTAAAATAATATAATTTGAAGTTAGAAGATCTTGTTAACTTGATAATACATTTGTGACATATATAATACTTTAATTTAAATACAAATACCTACCCAAATATAAGTATATATTTGCATTAATGAAAATATTATCTCATAAAATTAACTATTAAATACATAATTAAAATTAAACTTCAACTTGCGTTATTGCAAGTCATAAGAACTTTTCTTCGTCTAAAATACTGAAATATTAAGAAATAGTAAATAAGTAAAACAAAAGGGCAATGTTAATATAGTATAATAACTATTTTGAAGCAAACTTCCTAAGAGTCTAAATCACATAAATAGTTTTCATAAATAAAGTCATTCGTTTGTCTTGAGTATAAAAAACAAATGGTGACAATTCTCTAAATTTTGGAAAAATATATTCATAAGCATATATCTACATCACAAGAGAAATTGTTAACAAAAACAAATGAATTTAGACTACATCATGTTAACTTCATATATTTTAACATTACATACTAATGTGTATATTAAACAAAAAAATAATTATTATTTCATCAAAATTATATTAGTTTCCTCAAGTACTCGAGGTTATGGAATATACCCTCTTAGGATAGAACGACTTACTTCATTAGAATAGTGGTACCTCATATTCCGCTTAACTTTGAACTCACTCAACAACAATAAATCACACACAAAAATTTAAAATGCAAGAAGACGAAGAAGAAGAAGAGTAGAAGATTAGAAAAAATTGTGGTTAGAAAATGAGATTAAGTCTGTCTATTTATAGTCAACAAATGGTCGTATGAACATATATCTGAAAAATCATGACATTTACGAGAAGTCACAACACTTTGGAAAAGTCACAACTTATTGAAAAAGTCACAACTCTTTGGAGAAGTCACAAATTATTGAAAAAGTCAAAACTCTTTGGAAAAGACACAAATCATCGAAAAATCACAACACTTTGAAAAAAGTCTCAACTTATTGAAAAAGTCACAAGTTATCAAAAGAGTCACAACTCATCGAAAAAGTCACAACCTAAGTTAGGGATATTATAGTAATTTAATATTTAAGTTAGGAGTTCATGCTTTAAGGTAACTAGGTTTACCGCACGTGCGTTGAACGTGGTTGCCTTGTCTTGAGTTTGATTGATCAACTAAAATGTATTCCTACTCTATTTGTTACAATCAGCTTTGTGCTTCATTGTAGCTCGTCTGCCGTTGTGGCAGTGTTTTAGTCGCAAGTGCAAACTTCTCTGTGGGAACCGTTTCTTTGCAGGTGCAAGGATATATTATTATTTGACTTTTGTAGGGGCGGCTCCATTTTTGGAGATGTGGGATCATATAAAGTAGTAGGCACAAGAAAAGTGTGCATTACTTGGGGATTTTCCTAGGGATTGTATACGGAAATTCGCAAGAAACTTAGTTTCCTGCGGATTTTCCTGCCAAAAAAAATCTGATGGTAAAACCTTCCTGGGTAATTATTTCCTATGAATTTCAAAATCCCCAAGTAATTTACCTAGGGATTTATATTTCGCATGTAAATTACTTGCGAATTTTCTTGCAAAAATTACTTTAAAATTCGAAATTGTTTTGGTAAATATTAACAAAATAGGAATTTTTACCATTTTTTCCGTAAGTAAAGCCGCTTGAAGATATTCTAATATTTTTTAAAGAAATTTCTTGTAAACAAATATAATTATTACCTCCTATTTAATTATTTAATTTATTAATCCCCATACACATATACACCACCTCTTCTTCTTGAATACTTGTATTTAATCCAGTTTTTCACATATACACCTCTTCTTGATTACTTGTATTTAATACAATTCTCCACCTATATTAAATACACCACTTAATCCCAACCCACTACCCAATGCCCAATCTATACTGATTGCTACATTCTCACAATAATCTAAGTCATAACATTATATATGAAAAATTCTTAGTGTATTCCGTCGATGTGGTACAACTAGTACTAATGTCATTACATTAATTTTTAGTGTTTTTCTCTGATTTGATTAATTTTTAAAGTTAAATTTAATTAAATTAATTGAGTATTATAATATAATTTTAATATTTATAAATAACACAAAAAATAACTATAAAGTCATCTCATAGTAATATGGTAACGAAATATATGTTTAATATTGGCTAAAGTTCATGTGATTTAACTCTTAAAAAATGAAACATGGAAATTATTTATATATTTAAAATAAATCACTACCACAAAACATATCGTGAAAATTTTATATTTACACTTT
The DNA here is from genome assembly GCF_019186545.1 of Solanum stenotomum. Taxonomy (NCBI): domain Eukaryota; kingdom Viridiplantae; phylum Streptophyta; class Magnoliopsida; order Solanales; family Solanaceae; genus Solanum; species Solanum stenotomum. The sequence continues at coordinate 33,155,314 of NC_064283.1, forward strand.
CTATGAGATAATATCCATAACTAAGCATATTAAACGTAGACAAAATTTAAATTACACATACAAAGTTCTTAGAAATAAGTAATTAAAAATATAAATATGTTTATAACTTTAATGTGGAAGGAAGTTATAATCAATAATTTATGGTATATCTGGTTAGGTATGTGCTGTATTTACAATTTAAGTTTATCTTTTATATATTGGGAAATAAATATTATAGAGAAATTTTTTCATTTTTAGTATCGGTAAAAAAAATATATTAATTGAATATACAAATAAAAATATTTATTTTTCATTTTATATAATTCTATTAACGAGGGGGTAATTATACTCTTCCCTATCCCTTAGCTTGTCCTCCTCAACTTGTTGCACATGGATCATCAGCCTTGTTATGCCCACGTCACCTATTAGTATGGATGCCTTACTTCCCTTATTTGACAGACGAGGCAACCCAACAACGAATAAACTCATCCTGCTCCTCATGTCGGCAACCATCTCTTTGCTTCTCTTAGCTCACGGGGAAAGAAACACCCCATGGAAGCACTCTAAAAATAAGTCCAACTAACAATCGGTTACACACAAGAATGAGTTAGAAAGAAACTTTTTAGAGATGAACTCTATCGCACAAAATGAGTAAGAAAGAAGTGAGAGAGTTCCTAAATGTTGCAGCCTCCTAATTATATATGTGGCACGCTTCACACCGATAACTAGAACTCTACATACACGGTTTTATAGACTCCCTAGGACTCTTGAACTCTGTGCTCTGATGCCAAGTTTGTCACGTCCCGAGCCTACACCCCGGATGTGGCTGGTACTTGAGAACCATTGTTGGCCCCAAGCAAACCATTGGCCTGACTTACTTACTTAGCGCAAGACTCTAAGCATTATTACAGTGATCAAATTCACTTACTCAATTGTTTAATAAAATAACTTAGAATGTTTACAAGTCAACATTCAACGTGGCCAAAATAGCAACTCAACTCTTAACATATGAAATGATAATGTAAAGACAACTGAACTACTAACTGTCTATGATGTCTATAAAACAAAGAGGGATGTCGGGACAAGACCCCCAATCATCCTAACAATGAAATACTGAAAGCAAAATAAAAGGAGTCCTCCGGAATGCAAAGAGCCTCACCAACTAACTCTACGTGAACAACTGTATCAACGAGGCGCTGGGTGATGATCCTAGTTACCTATGTCTGCATAATAAGACGATGCAGGCCAACTTGCATCAATACATTGAATGTACGAGTATGCGAGTTGGAATGCTAAACACAACTTACCTTGGCTTTACTCAACTCCTGAACAACTTAACTCAATATAAAGCAATAAAGCATATGCAATATATAGAAAACTTGTAAAATCAGTGGAAAACAACTTAGTTCGTTAAAGAAAATGCAATAACCAACTCAACTTTACTCATATAATAAAATAATATAGTTTCTGTGGGAGTTTCTCTAACCGACAACCATCACTATGAGCCTAAGCGGTGATACAACATCTTCCCCACGCTTCCAGAATTGTCCTATACTTTGCCGTCATATAGAACTCCTTAACTAAGTGGATCCACTAGTTTATGCTAAAAAGCAACTTAAGGAGTCATCTAAAAAGTATGATCCTTTACTACCCATGATGGCTACTTGGTTTATGGAAACTTGAGTTAATATGAACTCGCATCGCCATATCGGTGCTCAATACTAGTCCAAATATATACTTAGCTCATATGATTTAAAATCAAAACTACTTTCTTTGGTTTGAGATAATTACTCAAAACTTTAGCTTAAAAGCTCTCTTGGAAATCGGTGTTTCCCTTTTCTTGTTCAAATATGAAATCATTTTAAACTCTTGGGAATACTTAGTTCCCTTATATATTTTTGAGAAATGAACTCAACTCTTTACTCTTTGCTTAAATTGAAACTTAAGTCTTAAAACAAAGTTAAAACGTTTGTGAAAGACTTTTGAAAACTTTATGAACTTCTCTTGACTTGCTTCTTAACTTCTAGGCTTCACTCTTAACTTTCCTTGAATTGAATTATGGATTCAAGTTTCATGATCTCATGTTTATGGATAATTTCATGATGTTTAGATATATCTAAGAGTGTTGGAATCAACTAGAAAACATAGGAACATTGCTAAGGAACTAGTACGAAAAGTTGGGGGATGAATGGGGTGATCTGGCGTCCTTGGCGCTCTGAGAGGCGCATGGCGCTAGACCATAAACTTCAAAGCTGAAGTTGTGGCGCTCTGGGTGGCACGTCGCTCCAGAGCCCAAACTTCAGACTCTGAAATGGGGTGCTTTGAGAGGCGTGACGCCCCATGCCCCTGCCTAGAAAATCTCTAATTTTTCTCCTTCGTTTTTCATCTCTAAACCCTCTAAACTCCAATGGTTCTTTACCCAAACATTTAGAATCGACTAAACCCTCAGAATACATCAGATTCTACTCAAAATCACACCTAAAAATGCGAATCAAACTCAAGAAACTTCAACAACACAACCGACAAGAATTCAAACGAATTTCATCAAAAACTCAAAGGATTTACTTTCAAATCTAATAAACTTCACTGTATTGAATCATGATTGGTGCGTGGGTGAACTAACCCAGCGCTATGTGATCTCACATATCTCGTAGGGATCACCCCTTGACGAAATCCACAAGTTAAACTTGAACGTTCTTGACGATTCTTGATTTCTCTTCTCCTTTCTCCTCTTTTCTCTTTTCTCCAGGCCCTAGCGTGAGCTTTAACTTTTCTAAACTGACTAAAATCGGACTTTACCCCAATTAAAATCCTAAAAATGAATTTAAAAAATTGGGTAAGTAAAAGACTAAAATACCCTTCCAAAATCCCGATTGGACTTTCCTTATTCGAACAACCCAACTTCCAAATGGCAAATATCACTCATACAAACTCGGAATCGCGCAAACTCGGCGGCGTTGGAAATATTATTCCAAGAACACTCCTACCATATCTGGAAGTACACCTAAATCATCCTGAGCTAGGAGTTATGACCGTTTGACTCAACTTATTCTAACTTAACAAAATTTCCAGATTTTCATTCTTTCCAAAAACGACGATTTCCAAATATGAAATCCTTCCTAGTTATTTAAATTTACGAGATGTTACAACGTTATTATGATATTTGATTTTTATCTATTCAGTTGGGATTTAGACTTAGCAATGAGAGGGCTTTGAGGTGGAGGCTCAAATAGGGTAGTCTCTAGTAGCAATCTCTAGCCCCAAACTACATGCCCCCATAGGATTGTTTTAAATGACCTAGCAAGTTGATCCACTTTAGCAAATGATTATGTGTACAGATGCTACCTGTTCAATTATAATCCCCATTCATTCGGTATGAGGGATATACCGGATTCCATGACGTAGCCCTCATAGTCTTATTGTCGGTTAAAGCTAATATCCTACAAAGCGTTTCTTCAAAATCCATCATATGTCTTTTATTTTAAATGAGTTCACCATATATTTTGAAATATATGTTAGTTGCTTCATTAAGCCTTGTAAGGCTCAAATATTGGTCATATCTCACATGTTTAAGTTCTTCATGCTATCATATCTATTTATACATATTTCCCCCAAAATTAGTACATTTCATGAACTAATGCATACTTGTGCCGACATTATTTCATTAATGTAGGGTCTGGTGCTCCTACCCTCGCACTCTTGGTTAGTTGATCATTCTATCACATTCAAGAGTTTGTGAGTCATTATGTTTAGAGAACCAAGACACTTTTACTTGATTTAGGTCTTTCTAGTTTTTTGATGATGTATGTTGTGTAGGGTTACGTCCCAACCACTCTTTTTGATATTTAGATGGCTTGTTAAGACTATGTTAGACTTTCTCTTTGTTAAACTCTTTTATGATATTAGATTGTTTTTTTGAAATTTTTAATTCGATTATCTTGAATGATGTATGCTAAGTGGCTTGTGTAGGCCTTTTGGGGTTCTATACACCATGTTACATTTAGGACATACTTTGGGTCGTGACAGTTGACGGGGAACAATTAGTTGGGTTGAATTGATTTTGGATTTATAGTACTTATTTCTATCTATATTGTGAATAATTGTCTTTACTTTCTCTTTTCTTTTTTTTTCTATGGCTTCTTGTGATATTAATAAAACTTTTGGGGGTTGTAAGCCATATGAGAATTGCCTATGGCTTAGTCATGACGAAGAATGGGTTAAGATGATCAGTGATGAGAAATTGGGTCTATGAAACCAAGCCAAACCAATAACATTCCAAGATGCCAGAATCACTCACTTGTGGGGAATTAATTATGAAAGTCGATGCTCAAATGACCTATTGAGCTTCTTACTTTGGCCCAATGATCTAAAACAAAAAGATGACTCGTTGATGGGTAAGAAATTCAAGTCTTCAAAGTGGAGAGAACGAGTGAAACTGATGATTCTCTCTTGTACTCCCCATGCTCTTTAGAGAGAAATTTATCCAAAGTTATAGAGAAGGTTCATTGCCTTGAAGCTAAAACACAAGGGTGATGTATCCGGCGTCGCATCGCGACGTTAAATTGTGTGCTTGATAAGAGGCAACCAATCGTTATCAAAATAAATTTGAGTCATAGTTTAATTTTAAGTTTTTGATTTTTAGGATAGATTAGATTTTGTTTTTGACTAATCCTCGTGATTTTAGAGTGTTTGGAGTTGATGTGAATAGGTTTGGATGCAAAGATCTTTTAGGAAATGAAGTTTGGGGATGAAAACCCCTTCGTAATATAACTTGGGTAACTTTTTTGGTGCCCAAGCTTTCCAAATAAGGCTAGGCGGATCACTCAATGTGCCTTGCGCCTGCCAAAATGAAAAGTGAGAAACCTGCAGAAAATGGCCTCTATAGTCGCAAAAGCGACTAGAGGTTAACTGAAGTGAAGTCCGCAAAAGTGACGCTTAAGGGGAAGGGAACTCGCAAAAATGAACCCCTTCTTTTAATGAAAGGTTGCAAAAGTTATCAGAATGTCACTTAAGCGAGACCGAAGATTTCAAGTCAAAAATGCAGAAGCCAAACGGTTAGAAAGACAAAAAATAAAAAGGTTCTCCCTTTGACATTCCTCGTCTATCTCAAATTTGGTTCCAAAACTCCTGTTCTTCATTGTAAAAGAACAATCCGGTATGTTTCTCTCACTTTTGCTCTCTTAAAACGGTAAAATTTTGCTTGAATTCCTTTTGCTTTGTGAAATTTTGGGGTATTGTTTGGGTGAAACTTCTCCACTTGGAGGGTTAAATTTTTGTGTGACATGGCCGAATCTTGCTTGATTTTTGTTGATTGCATTTGTGTGGTTTGATTTATTGTATTTGGAGAAGTCTTAAGTACCGATTTCATGATTAATTGATGAAGAAATAGTTTATCCACCATGTGTTTGATAAAATGTTCCTTGAGAACTCAAAATTAATTTCAAATTTTTTTGTTGTGAATTGACTGAGATCTCGGATTGTTTCTTTGATCATTGTTGGAATTGAACCCTTGGAAATGGATTTTTGTTCGGAAATTGTGTTAAAATTTTGGTTGTTCATGCAGAGGAGGTGACTGGTTGCGAAAGTGACCCCGCTAACAGAAAATATATCTTTACTTAGAGACCTCTCTTCACTTTTGTTATTTCTACACAAGCGGCCTCATGGTCGCTTTTGCAATGTAAGCTTAAGCGAACATGGTCCACTTTTGCGAGAGCTAAATCCTATTTTTGTTAGAGTTCAATTTTTTAGTTGACCTAAGTTTGGTCGGATTCGTTTCTAAAGCTTTTCTTTGACTTCTACCAATATAATCGAATTTTAACAAATGTTTCTTATTCTTTCATGTTATTGTGATTTTCAGATTTCTACAAGTCATGAATGGCACAATGATATTTTTTGTGTATTTTTCTTGTCATCTAAGCAGATGTTCTTTGCATGTAAATTCCACGTTAAACTGTTCAGATGTCATATGAAAATGTGAAGAGAACGACTACATATTATTTTTTGAACTAATTTTTGAATATTATTTTTTATTTTTATAAGTTATAACATAATAGATGGTGTTCTTCTTTATGGATCTCATATATGACTTCTCGATTGACTGTGAACATAAATAAAAGATAGTTATCTGAGAAAGGTTTCCTTTTTTTACCGGAAATACTAAAAATTATAATTAAAGAGTATATTCTGTTTGTGAAATCATATATATAATCACATGTTTATCTTACACCCAACAAAGATATAATTCATATACTTGTAAACGATTTTCAATTTATTCAACCAAGAATGATTCGTCTAAGGAAAAATAACAACAACATGTTATCACATTTATAGGGGTGGTATAATAATATGAAAAATTATTAGTCAAAAGTTAATGTAAGAAAAGATAAAAAGATAGAAATAATCAATGTAATAACTATGAGAATTCATAATATTATAACTAATGAATGTTGAAGAGTGTGAATAGCCTTTACAATAATTAGTAATAACTAAGAGTATTTATAATGTTATAACTAAATTATTAATGTGCAATAGCTCTATTTCTAATAATCTTACATAAATAAATAGACTTTTAATTAATGTTACTATATTTTTTTATAGTAATCAGATTTTAATTTAGTGTAGGGACAAAATGAAAATGTTTATTCCATATTACTGAATATAAAATGTAATATGCAAATGATAACTTTTAAATGATTCATACAAATTGACGTATTTTCACATTTGTTGTGAGTTTTTTTTTTAAAAGAACTCAGAACAATTTAAAATAATATATTTTGAAGTTAGAAGATCTTGTTAAATTGATAATACATTCGTAACATATACAATACTTTAATTTAAAGTATGGCGTTATTAAAAGTAATATGAACTTTTCTTCCTCTAAAATTCTTAAATATTAAAAGATAGTAAATAAGTAAAACAAAAGGGCAATGTTTATATAGTAATAATTCTTTTAAAGAAAACTTCCTAACATTCTAAATCACAAAAGTACCATTGATAAATAAAGTCATTCTTTTGTCTTGAGCGTCAAAAAACAAATTCTGACAATTCTCTAACTCTTGAGAAGTTAAATAATTTTGGAAAAAGATGTTTAGAAGCATATATTTACATCAAAAGAGAAATTGTTAAAAAAAATAAATAAATTTAGACTACATCATGTTAACTTCATATATTGGAACATTACATACTAATGTATATATTAAGCAAAAAATAATTATTTTATCATCAAAATTATTTTTCTCAAGTACTCGAGGTTATGGAATGTACCCTCCTAAGATAGAAAGACTTACTTGATCAGAATATTGGTACCTCATATTCCACTAAACGTCGAACTCACTCTACGACAATAAATCACACGAAACGTTTTAAAATGCAAGAAGAAGCAGCGTAGACGATTAAAAAAAATTGTTGTTGAAAAATGAGAGGAAGCCCCTCTATTTGTAGTCAACAAAGGGTAGTATGAACAAGTGTTTCTTGTATCTCATATGAAAAGTCATGACCTTTGCGAGAAGTCATAACCCTTTGGAAAAGTCACAACTTATTGAAAAAGTAACAACTCCTTGAAAAAGTCACAACCCTTCGGAAAAAGTCACAACTTATCGGAAAAGTCATAACTCATCGAAAAAGTCACAACCTAAGTTAGAGATATTATAGTAATTTAATATTCAAGTTAGGAGTTCATGATTTAAGGTAATATATATATATCTACTATGTCGATCTGATCAGAAAGAAATTGCTCTTTGAAAGAGGCATTGCAATTGATAACGTAGCCCCGATGCATCCAAATTTCTACCAAAAGATTGAAAACTCCAGATGGATTTCCTTCACTACTAAACCATGCAAGGAAAACGAGCAATGAGTGAGGGAATTCAATGCCAACCCCATGGAAACTGGCATATCAACAAAGTTGATCATTATTTGATGCTAAGTCATTTATTATGGGCTGGAAGCAATCACTGCATTATATGCGTTGCTAGATCACGACATTGAGGCCTTAAAGGCAAAGTATTGTGAGCTAGGAGCTTGGCTAGCATCAAAGCTATGCCTGTGAAAAAATATTCCATGGTCTTTTACAATAGTTGGAATTCTATGCTCTGATCTGATGGCCAAAGAAAGAATATGGATGTGAATTCTGTGCAGCTGAATCTCCTCAAGTAGGAACATTAGGAAAATTTAGGGGTTGAGGGCACATATTGTGTCTTGGGTACTTGATGACGTACCTTTGAATGTGGACCACTTGATAGTGAATGAGTTCCAAGAGTTTCAACTCTATGACAACCTATCCCTCATTGTCCATTTTTGTTCATGGAGTTGTGTAGTTGGGCTAAAGTTGAAGTGTACCCGACTGATACTTGGGTGGGACCAAAATATCAAATATTTCCTCTTATGGTGCAAGGTGAAGGCACTATGGTAAAAAGCAAGAACAAAAAGATTGATTTGGGGAAATTTGTGCAAATGGAGGAGGATTCTCCTATACCTCTAGTTTTGTGGACATTCGAATATTTGGCTAGTGAGTTTGAAAAGGTGAAAGAGATACTAATGAAGCTACCTCAAGGGACGGGTGATTCATCTTATGGGCATGTATCATATGTGACACAACATGAGTTTGATGCCTACTTGAGAGATCAGAGGATGTAGAAAGAAGAGCTTGACATTTTGGGGAAGGCATACACCTATTTGGCCAAGTCGCACGGTGAGTTAAGTATCTCAGATAGCAAAATGAAAAAGCGGGAGAAGATTAGGGACAAATTCTTCAAATGGATGTGGAAAGGAGTTAAAGGACTTTGGAATGTGTTGAAGGCAGATGAACCACTCCTGATTTCTAGGCAAGAAGAGGTTGGAAATGAACCAGCTGCATTGTCTGATGATAAGGGAGCTAATGACAGCGAGGCCACTGAGAGTGAGGAGGATTGAGGCAGCCTAGGGAGCCATTTCATATTCTATTTATAACTTTCATAGTTATGTTGTAAGGACACATTACCAATTTTAGTCAATGGTACTCCCCTTTGGGTTGTTTTTATTGTTTTATTGATGTTTCAGATTGATATTCTGGATTGGTGTTTTTGATTGCCCTTGTCCGGATTTTTTTTATATTGTGTGAATTGATAATTTTTATTATCTTTTGGCATTTCTTTTGTTAGTTTCTTTTTGTGATACTAAATCATCATAGTGGTGTTTTTTTCTTGTATGCCTTGGAGAAGGAGAAGTTTGAGTACCCATAGCTTGTGAGATTGGAGTAGCCCTAGTTAAAACTAGACAAAAGGCTTGATTTTGCCTTATGATTTATTGTGTGACGTCATTCTTAAGGGAAACCATCATTTTGTTAGGTGTTGTTTTCATGGTTGGTGCTTTGATGTGAGGTTGTAACTTGTTTGGTAGTAATAAACTTAGTCAAGCTTTGTGAATCGTAAATGAGCACTCCTTCAAAAAATTTATGAAAAGAAATTTTTTGAAGTGAATGAATTTGTGACAATGTTTTGACTCTTTTTGTGACTACATACTTAATAGGTGGTTAATGTGAACCTTTGTTCTTGATTAGAAAGTGAATTGATACATCTTGAATAGTTTGCATGGCATTAGGGGTGAGTTATTGAAAATAATTCTTTGTGTTCAGTTTTGTTAGCTATAACTTGCCTGGTCGGTCTTGCGATGTTGGTCTTGATTGAGTTTGGTTGTAGAAATGATGTTAGGCTTTTTTGTGATTGTTATTGATGTCTACTTGGATTAAAAAACCCCACCTTTACACTAAATATATCCTTAGTTGTCCCCTTTGAGCCTAATCCTTTTAATTGGTAACCTCATTACAAGCCTTATCCTTTTTTAAAAAAGTAATATTGGTTTGAATCCTTCCCTCCTTGAACTTGAAGTTGTGAAAGTTGAGGCTAAAAGCCTATGTTGGGGGCTCATAGAGGGATGCCTACCACATGAGGGCTTGATAAAAAAAATAGAGATTGAGGAATGGTGGAAAATGTCTTAAAGAAAGAAAAAGTTTTGAAAATGAAGGAAAGAAAGTGAATAAATGAGATTTGAATCCTCCAAAAGTTGAAAATGGTTGCATGTGGGGAATCTAGAGTGGAAATGAAAAATATGAAAAGTGCATTGGTTTGAAAAGTGAATAAAAGTGGAAAAGTTGGAAAATAATGAGTTGTTCTGTAGTTTTCAAGGAGGGTGTAGTCACTTGTACCTAAAAAATATCCTAACCTTCCCTAAGCCTATATTACAAGCTTAACGAAGTCCTTTGAGATCTATAACCAAATGAGTTTAAATCACTGTTGATTGAAACTATGGACAAGCTTATGGTGTGACACTTGTATACATGCGATGTTCCTTGTGAGTTTGAGATTTTGATGCTTTTGTCCCTTGTCTTGTAAATAGGTGTGTGTGCATTTGGGGTACATTTGTTTCTTGTGAGGGCATGAAAACTAGGATAGATTGGTGAAGTTGATAGGTTTCCAAATTGAGTCAAGGTAAGTTGTTTAGTTGACTAGTGGTTTTGAGTCTCTTCTTGGGAATTATTGTTGTTACTTGATCATTCTTGAAAATGCATGTGTTTTAAAATTCTTCTTGGACTATAGCGGAGTTGCTTGAATTGGAAATCACTTACTTTCTTGCTAATTATTCGTACCAACCAAAGTCATGATCATGATCATAATCCTAATTTGAAATGGAAGTCTGTTGTGCTTAATTTGAGTGCATCTTGTAGTTTTGATTTTTTTGCTTGAGGACAAGCAAAGTTTTTAAGCTGGGGGTGTTGATGAGTGTGGAATTAACTCTCATTTGAGACTCTTTTCTTATGATTTTGTGGCAATCAAGTAGAGAAAGAGACAAATTATTCATTGAATTGTGTTGATTTCAGGTATTTGTTTTTTGGAAGAAACATGAAAGAATAGATTGGAAAAGGGGGCTAAAACTAGCATAAAATGGTCTTTGATCCGGCACCTGTGAAGAAGAAGTCCCTTCCGTGATGGTCAACACAAGATCAACTAGTCTCTTAAGCGACCACACGGGGATCATTTTTGCGAGCGGGCCACAAAAGGCAGGGTTCACTTTAGCGATAGGATCATCACTTTTGCGACATCCGCTTTTGTGAACTCCCAACTGCTTTAGTGAGGCCCAAATATTTGGACATGGGATGAATTGGAATTTCACAGAATTTGAACCCGAATTCTCACGAAAGGTAGAAGATAAATATTATTACGGAGGGAATTATGGATTATTGAACATTATTGAATCTTATCTTGGAATTTATCTTAGATTATTAAAAAACTCTTCGTATTAGAATTAATTAGTTTTGGGTTGAGACTTTGAAGGCAAGTTCCCTCACAATTAATCATTTGGATTGAAGATTGTGTACTTAATAGTAATGTATCTTATCTTATCTTCTTGTCCTTGCTTTATACTGCGTGAATTATGGGTGTAATTGTTAATTGAAATTGGGACTTTGTGCTAAAAATAGTCAATTCATTTGGGTCTCTGATTTCTCATTCTATTTCTTTTGTATGTGATTCCATACTTTCATGAAAATGAGTTTAATCTAATTATCATGTTTGAATTTATGATTTGTGAGTTCATTCTCAGATCTAGCTTTTGATCTTTCTGGGTTGCTCAAAAGAAAATTCGCAAAGTGGAGAATTAGATTGATAATTGCATATTAACATTGAATCTTTAGTTTGAATGAAAGAGAGATTTATGTTTTCATTGTTGAATGCAAGTCTTGCACGAAAGAGAGATCTAAATTAAGGTATTCTGTAGTTTTATTGAACTACATCATTGATACCGAAAGGAGATTTCATTATATAGCACAATGAGATCGAAAAAAATATTTGATTTACGTTATTAAAGATGACCTAGACTACCTATGATTGAATTAGCATGTGTTGATATTGAAATGTATCATTGAATGACTATTGAGTTTCAAATTTCCCAATTCCAGTTATCCCTTCCTTGATTAGATTTGTTCCCAATAATAATTATGTTACCTAAAAACAATCTTATTAATAATTGTATATTGTTAAGTTTAGATTCAAATTAGTAGCTTGTAATTCTGTCTTTTCAATTGCCAGCAAACTTTTCCACGTGGGGTTCTACCCCATCTCTCTTCTTGGGTAATTTTATTCCTAACGACCGCTTACTCTTTTAACTTATTTTTAGGGTAATTTGAGCATTGTAAAAGATGGTGTCATTGTAGGGGAACAATTAGGCATATTGAATTGATGTAGGATTTAGAGTTTAATTGTTTCTATCTAAATTTTGAATAGTTGTCTTTACATTCTCTTTGCTTTGTTTATATGGCTTCTTTTGGTATTAATTAAATGATTGGGGGTTGTAAGCCATATGAGAATAGCTCATGTCCTTGTCATGAGGAAGAATAGGTCGACATGATCATTGATTAGAAATCGGGTGTATACAACTATGCTAAGCCAATAATATTCCAAGATGCCGGAATAACTCACTTGGGGCCAATGCCTGTAAAATTCAATGCTCTTATGGCCTGGTGAGCTTCTTACACTTGCCCAATGATAAAAAAAAAGAAAATAGGATTTAACGTTAGGTAAGAAATTCAAGTCTTTGAAGTGGAGAGATCGAGTGAAACTCTTGATGCTCTCTTGTACTCCACATGCTCTTTAGAGAGAAATTGATCTAAAGTTGAGGAGAAGGTTCATTGCCTCGAAGTGGAAACACAGAGGGTGATGTATCTTGCATCGCGCCGCGACGTTAAATTGTGCACTTGATGGGAGCAACTCATCGGTATCCAAACAAGTTTGATTGGTAGTTTGATTTTGAGTTTTTTATTTTTAGGATTTATTAGATTTTTTTGATTAATCCTCATGATTTTAGAGTGTTTGGAGTTGAAGTGAACACACTTGGAGGCAAAGATCTTGAAGGAAATTACTTGGTGCTAAAACCCCCTTCAAAATATGACTTGGGGATATTTTTGGGAGCTCAAGCTCGCCCAATAAGGCTAGGCGGATCTTCCAACACGCCTTGAGCGCAAAATTGAGAAGAGGTTCTCTTAAGCAAAGTCTACAAAAGCGACACCCTCTCACTAAAGCGTTTACCTCTTAAGAGGAGGGGCACTCACAAAAGCGAACCCCGCCCTTTAGTGAAATGTAGCAAAAGTCTCCAGAATATAGCTTAAGCAAGACTGGAGACTTCAAAAGTCAAAATCCAAAAAGCCAAACGGTTAGAAAGACATAAAATAAAAATGTTGTCCCTTTTCCATTCCTCCTTTGTCTCAAATTTGGTTCCAAGACTCTTGGTCTTCATTGTGAAAGCACAATCTAAAAGTCTATCTCACTTTTTCTCTCTTACAATGGTAAATTTGTTCTGGAATTCCTTTTGCTTTGTTTTAAGTTGGGGGTATTGTTTGAACCCATGGACAAAAAAAGGGTTGCCTAGTGACACAATAGCCAACCTCAAAAAATGAAGTTTGAATTGGTATCTTTGTTGTGCCACGACGTTAATAAGGCGCTTCTTGGGAGGCAACCCAAGTTTTTGGTGTTTTTTTTTAACTTTGCTTTTAAATAATGGGTGTTGATTTTGTAGGTTGAAAAGTGAAAAGTATTGGAAAATGGGCAATAGGCGAGCTAAAATTCCAATCAGCGACACGCCGAACATGTCGACATGCTCGATTTAGACCGTCGTTTGAACCACCCAGCTTGATGGGAGGATTATGTAAAACTTGGCGAGCCAAAAGCTTAGTCGACGACTCGCCGAACAGGTTGGTGAGTCTGATTATGTCCGTCGTTTGAACCCCAAAATTGCTGGGAGTTTTGTAAAACACGGCGAGCCAAAATACTATTTGGCGCATCGCCTAGTGAACTAAAATGTTTTCAAAGGGCCAAATGGGTTTAAATTTAAAAATCATTCACTCTCTCATATGTTCAACTCCCGTACTCTAACGACCTGATTCCGTCGTTAGAGAAAAGCCAAAGGGGAAAGAATTGGGGTTAGAAAACTTTTTGGTAGTAACTTGGGATTTCCTAGCCTAGTCCAGATTTGGATGAAATTGGAGTCTGTAAGGTCTAGGGAAATCTGGTAGCAATTGGGTGATCCAATTATGATTTTTATCACATGAGTAGATAGCTAAGAAGTTAAGGAATTTGTATGACTTTACGGAATTAAATTCAGATGAGTAGAACTCCCGAAATTGATCTTAGCGTAAACAGTATTTTCTGAGAGTCATTGGTTGAACGTGTGTTGTGAAATGCGGGTCTTAGAATTATTAAAATAGCTCACTAGTTCTGTACAAGCTGATGGGGCAGAATTGATGTCGCTGTAGCGGGGTGAGAATTGTTGTGGCGGGTCCGACGCAACTTAAAGTCGTAAATAAACCCCAAAACGTCTTTATTCTTCACTTTTCAACTTTGAAAACTAAGGAACGACCCCAGATGAGTTCTTGGCCTTTTTCACCATTCTTGAGGCAAAAGGTAAGGTTTTTACTCCCTGAACCCGTATTTCGATCCGTAGAACATAGTTTCTTGGGAAATTATCATTGGGAAAAGGTTTTGATCTGAAGTTAATGGTGGAAAAAACCCTAATTTGGGTATTGGAATCTTGGCTTGGCCTAATGTTGATAATGTTTACTATAATCCGACTAATTAGGCCTTGTTTATTGATCCTTTGCATTAATTGTATGTTTTTAGACCACAAACAAGCGGGAAGAATCCGGAATGGGAATATTCAAGTGCCTTAGGGGATTCAAGTTTGGATTCGAGGTAGGTGTTGGTTGTGATTCTATGATTGTGTGATGTATGTTTGTTCTTGCTTCATTATGACACATTATGTATATGAATGTTGCATTATTGATCACACTTGTTATAAATGAGATAGATGAATGATGGTTACCATGAAATCATGACTTAAATGTATAATCTTGAGGATATACTTGTGATTGTGATTGTGATGTGTTGAATGGATCGGTTGCCACGTTCCGGCATAACTAACTTTGATCGGTTGCCACATTCCGGCATAACTAACTTGGATCGATTGCCACATTTCGACATAATTCTGAGATCGGTTTCCACATTCCGGCATAATTATTGGATCGGGTACCACGTTCCAATATGCTAACGATTTGGGTGTGGGTTCCATGAGAGGACCATTAAATTGGGTTCCGTAAAAGGACCATGAATTGTGTTGTGTATCTACTTGTGATAAGTTCGTTCATATCTAATGATGATTGATATTGGAAAATGGTATGTTGCTGTAAATTGCTATAACTGTGATATGTTCGAGAGGTTATAGGACTTTAGGAAAAACTCACTTCTTTCTACTCCTTCGTGCTATGACTTGAATCCAATTGGTATCTGGGTGATACAAATTGGTATATTTCCTCCTTCACTCTATGGTCCGAACTAGAGTAACAAAAGAGGTAACACCATCACTAGAAACACAGGATGTGTATAGACTACCGAAAGTTGAATAAGGTCACCATTTAGAACAAGTATCCATTGCCTCAGATGGATGACCTTTTTGACCAATTGTAAGGTGCATCGGTTTTCTCTAAGATTAATTTAAGGTCTGGTTACCATCAGTTAAAGGTTGAAGCGGTTAAGAATTGGGTTCGACAAAGTTCTATGATGGAAATTAGCAGTTTTGTGGGGCTCGGTAGCTAGTATTGTCGCTTGTGGTATGAGTTGAGTCCAATTGGTATCTTCCAATTCCAATTGGTATATCAATGAAGTGAACTAGACGCCATAGTCCAGGCTGAAGATACACAAGCTAGTTAATTGGAACTGAGAAGGTTCTAGTTAGTATCTGGCCTTATGGGACGTATAAGGCATAGATGATTAGTAATGGTCGTCTATGGAACGAACTAATTAAGGAATTTGGACTTGTCTGCAAGTTGTAACTGCTTGAGTGTTGTGAAACTTGTTGTGAAAAGAAAGTCATCACGAGATTAGGTACATGGGTCCAGATAAATTACGATGTGGTTCATAAGCGAGAAATCTGGACAGGCGTTGCAACCAATTGATATCCTGTGAGAGTCTGGGTGTATCTTGGGGATATGTGTGCGGTAGTGTTGAAACGATGTAAAAGGATTCTAAAGTGTGTACTTCGTTGGGTTGACCGGGGAGTAGACAATGGTTGTCCTAGCTAAAGAGATTATCTTAAATGCCTAGTTATAGCCAGGAAATCTAGGGGAAATATAGAAAAGAAAGGAACCCAGAAATTGTTGGCAGCGGTTCTGTTTTCGTCAGGGTCGCTGTGGCAGGATTTTCTCCGCCACGACGAGATCTCTAGTGCGGGATATCTCCCGCCAGAGAGGGATAGGGCGAGACAGAATCTCAGCCCTGTCTTTCTTGTTTTCCCCTAGTCACAATTATAGATCGAATCATACCCGAACTAACCCCTGCGATCTAATTTAGTGTTCAACAATTGAATATAAGTTATAAGGTGTGTTGAAATTCTGGAGAACCTGGGCATACCGGAGGAAGTCAGCGAGCTGTGGAGGCCGGGGAAATGGTAATGCAGGTATAGAAGTAGTGAAGCCAGGCAATAAGGTTGCTCGTAAATAGGACAGGGCTCAGTTTTATGTTTTTTTCAGGTAAGATCGAGTTTGAGGGTGTGATGCAGTGCTCACAAGAGCTACTCTTGTCTATGCTTGAATGTCTATTGTTTTGTTTGATCTGGGTTCTACTTATTCGTATTTGTCAGTTCAATTGCCTTAGGATTTGATGTGGTTTGTGATATACTTGATGCCCCCATCAATGTTTCTACCCTAGTTGAAGAGTCAGTCATAGTCACCCATGTAAATCGTGTTGTCCTGCTGTGTTTATGGATTTTCAGATTTGGGTTGATTTGGTTATGCTGGATATGTTTGACTTGATATAATCTTAGGCATGACTTGGTTGTCCCCCTATTATACCAGGCTTAATTATAATACTAAGTCGGTAACTATAGAGATCCCCGGTAGGGAAAGATTAGAGTGGGAAGGGGTGTACAAGCCTAAGCTAACTAAGATCGTATCCTCTATTAAGGTAAGAAATTGGTAGGGCAAGGTTGTTTGGCTTATTTTGCTCATGTTTTGGATGTTGAGGTTGAGTCTCCCTTTATTGAGTCTGCTCCTGTGGTGTCTGAGTCTAAGAAAGTGTTTCCTACGAATTTGTCTGGTATGCTCTGGATAGAGATATAGATTTCTGCTTTTACTTGGAAACTGACACTCGCCCTATTTCGATCCCTCCATATCGTATGGCCCCATCAGAACTAAGAGGGCTTAAAGCTCAAAACCAAGAGCTTAATGATAAAGGTTTCATCCGTCCTAGTGCTTTCCCGTGGGGTGCTCCTATCTTGTTTGTTATGAAGAAGGAGGGTAGTATGATGATTGGTGAATTTATCTTAAGCCATAAAAGAGTGGATTGATACCGGAATGACAAGCTTATAGATAAAGCAAGTCCCATTGAGTATACTTAGGTGAAGGAAATTGAAGTATTTAGTAAGAAGGTGCGTATAAAATTGGGTTAGTCCTTTGATTTTGATGAGTATATCTGGGTTTGAGGTGTCATGTTAATGAAAAGGTTGACTTCGTAGTGATAGTCAAGGTTGACTAAGCGTAATGGTAATAAGAGTTCGTGATGGATTGTGATGGGGTGCAACTAAATAATAAGATTGTTGGTTAAGCAAGTTTTGTATAGTAATTACGACTTGTGGGTATCTAAGGTTGTGGTTTCCCAATATTTGGTGAGAAAAGCAGTTGTATGGAAAGTTTTAAGAGATGGTGGGACACCACTCGAACCGAATTTAAAAGAGCTAGAGTTATAATGAAAGAAAATACAGTGGAATGTAGTACAACCTTTAGAGAGAGGCTAGAGCAAGAATGTTTTATTTGATTGCAAAGGCTAAAGAGATATCTTCATAGGGGTAGATTACTAGGTTCAGAGGCGCGTGATTTATTTCGTGTTGATGTGGCTATGGTAATAGTGTCGCGGGTACATCATATGGGTTAAAAACTATTGAAAAAGACTGGAGAAAGGATTGTGCAGACATTAGCTTGAGCGTGATGATAAGTGCTTGTTTTTGTTTATGAGTTTAGTAATGAGTACGATTGGATTGTTAGCGAAAGATATTGTATGATCGATGGAAAGGCGATCAATGATAAGCGAAGATCCATGATTTTATAAAAATCTTCAAGGTATAGGCTAATGTTGATAGATAAGGGGATTGTGTTATACGATTGAGTTACAATTCATGTTTTTCATTGTAAGTCTACATTCGTGGTAAGATATGTTGTTAAGGTATGAATTGACAAGGTGAGAAATGATCAATTGTACCCGGTATTGATCATTTGAAAAGACTTACAGCTGGGTTGAGTCGTAAAGTTGATTACTATTGATTGTTAAGTACCTTAGAAAGGTTTCATTTAAAAAGTGTTGGGTTATAATAAGGTAAATGGTCGGAGTGTTATGATGGTTGTTAGTATTGTGAATATGATTCACTAGCTATGCTCTCGTGTGTTTTCACTTTTGTGGGTGGATCCCTAGTGGTGGATCAGGGGTACCAAATCCTGCGATGTTCTCTTGGTTGAGTGGGAAGATTGGGAAGATTTGGTTATTTTGAAAGACATAATTTGTGTTGTCTTGGAGTTGTTAAAAGTATTTTAGTGGATCTACATGTACCACCTTGCTTATGAGAGTTCATAGAATAGATACCATGTGTAATTATGGTTGTCCGACAATCTTAATGTTCATCTAGTTGTCAAGGTCATGTATTGATTATGTGTGGTTGAATGTGGGGATCAGTGAATCCAATTATACTATTCTTAAGAGGTAATCTATAATTACTAAATCTAGCTTTTCGATAGTGTTGCTAGAGGGTTTGTATGCTTGGACATATCCCTCAATAAGTATCTAATGTCTAAAGACCAAAATTTGATAACATAAGCTTATGGAAATTTATGTTGTGAGAAGGAAATGTTGATAAGAACTATGATTGTTTGGGTACTATGAGTGTGTATTGGTTGGTTCAGGTTCAGTGCTATTTGTAGCGAGTATTGACTTGGAATTTTATCATGCTTAAGTGCTAAAGGATTCGTTCGGATGATTGTGTCAAAGGCTTTGAGAACATGTTGTAGACGTGTGTACGATCAAGTTTGGTTGTTGTTGGGAATTGTTTTTGTTGTTAGTTAAGTCTACATACAACAATATTTATCACTCGAGTATTGTGATGACTTCATTGTGACATTGTATTGGAGGATGTGTAGGTATTCAATTGGTTGGTTTGGGGACAAATATATTATCATAACGTGAGACTCAGTTTTGTTAAACAAGACCTTTTGTACGAGGAAGAATCGGTTGAAATTCTTGATTGTGATGTCTGGAAGCTAAGGACATGCGAGACAAGTATCCCCAGTAATTCGACGATTCAGATACTACTCTACCCTTACTTCAGCCAGTCTTTCCTTGTTGATCACTCGGGGACGAGTGATGGGTAAATTGGAATCTTTGTAACGACCTGATTCCTTCATTAGAGAAAAGCCAATGGGGAAAGAATTGGGGTCAAAAAACTTTTTGGTAGTAACTTGGGATTTCCTAGCCAGTCCAGATTTGGACAAAATCGGAGTCAGTAAGGTCTAGGGAAATTTGGTACCAATTCGATGATCTAATTATGATTTTGATCACATGAGTAGATAGCTAAGACATTAAGAAATTTGTACCTCTTTACGGAATTCAATTCGGGTGAGTAAAACTCCCGAAATCGATTATAGCACGGTATTTTCTGAGAGCCGTTGGTTAAAGGTGTGTTGTGAAATGGGGGTCTTGGAATTATTAAAATAGCTCACTGGTTTCGTGCAAGCCGCTGGGGCGGGATTGCTACCGCCAAGGCGGGGCCGCTGTAGCGGGGTGAGGACCGGTATGGCAGGTCCGACGCAACTTAAGGTCGTAAATAAACCCCAAAACGTCTTTATTCTACACTTTTCGACTTTGAGAGCTAAGGAATGACCCCAAATGAGTTCTCGGCCGGTTTTCACCATTCTTAAAGCTAAAGGTAAGGTTTTCACTCCCCGAATCCATATTTCGATCCGTAGAACATAGTTTCTTAGGTAATTATCATTAGGGAAAGGTTTTGATCTGAAGTTAATGGTGGAAAAAGCCCTAATTTGGGTATTGGGATGTTGGGTTGGCCTAGGGTTGATAATGCTTATTATATTCCAGCTAATTAGGCCTTGTTTATTGATCATTGCGTTAATTGTTTGTTTTTAGACCATGAACAAGAGGGAAGAATCCGAAAAGGGAAGATTCAAGTGCCTTAGGGGATTTAAGCTTGGATTCGAGATAGGTGATGATTGTGATTCTATGATTGTGTGATGTATGCTTGTTCTTGCTTCATTATGATACATGTATGTACATGAATGTTGCATTATTGATCACACTTGTTGTAAATGAGATAGATGAATGATGGTTACCAAGAAATCATGACTTAAATGTATGATCTTGAGGATATGTGCCATTGTGATTGTCGTATATTGAATGGATCGGTTGCCACATTTCGACATAACTAACTTGGATCGGTTGCTACATTCCAGCATAATTATGGGATCGGTTGCCACGTTTCGACATAATTATTGGATTGGATACCACGTTTCGGTATGCTAACTGTTTGGGTGTGGGTTCCATGAGAGGACTATTGAATTGGGTTCTGTGAGAGGACCATTGAATTGTGTTGTGTATCTACTTGTGATGAGTTCGTTCATATCTAATGATGATTGATATCGGAAAACGGTATGTTGCTCTAAATTGATATAACTATGATATGTGAGATTCGTGAAGTTGTTCATTGTTCGTATCTGTTAATGATATTATATATGTTCGATATGTGCATGTGATTATATTGTTGTATTGACTAATGTATGTTACACTTATTGGGATAGCCGCGTGATCCTACTAGTACACTGTGGTTGTGTACTGGTATTGCACATGTTTGTTCTTTGTTGAGTGCATGTCATCTTCAGGCGCCTATTGATAGACCTCAGCTAGGTGACTGTCACACCCGTTTCTTCGCATGCGAGCAAAAAGGTTTTTCCAATTTAAGTGACAGTATTGATTAGAGATTATTTTATTTTATTCAGAGTCACCACTTGGAATTGAGTTATGGTGTTCCAAGTCACCTTTTCTTTTTAATCCCTAAAGAAAAGGAAATGACTCTATACTTTGGTCTACGAACCAGAAATTCGTGTAAGGAATTATGTTGACTGAGGGAAAAGTATTAGGGATCCCTCGAGTCCCGTGGTTCTAGCACAGTCGCTTTAATTAACTTTTATTTATTTTTACTATTTTTTGTAGGCCATGATTTACTTATTTTTATTGTTGAATTTTTATTAGTCTGATGCGTAACCTCATTCTTGGTCTTGACATTTAGAGGCATAACTGTTCCTTTCGAATACCTCACACCTAATAATTCGTATTTACACTTCTTGATTTGAATTAATGAATGTTTAATTATTAAAATAATTTGGCTAAGGTGCGTAACCGCATCCTTGAATTTGGCCAAGGCGCGTAACTGCATCCTTGAGTTTCTTAAGTATCTCAAAAAGATGTGGAATCACATTCTTAATTGAAATGAAATTTAAATTATTATTGTTACATGAACTAACAAAAAATTAAAAAATATATATTTTCTAATATATAATGAGTTATTCTTCTAATAGTTGTCAATATACTACATTAAAAATATTTCCTTAAATATTAGAATAAATAGTTTCAACATTCTAAAGATCTTCATTGTTTAGTGATATGTAAGACTTAAACAATTATATTTCAACATTATAATATAAAAATTAAACACGCATAAATTTCGAACAATTTCATAATATTGGAATCATGTCTTATATATTCATGAAATAAAACTATACTATGAACATTTATTAGGTTGGAAGCATCCTTATTCTTAAGGAGTTGGACATATACAATAAACACTAAGTCAATAAACACTAGTACCCTATTTAGATTATTATTTTTTATGAACAAATTCACTGTTGAAACAAAAACAAAATAAATTAATATAGTATACCATTGTGCCCAGCAAAATAACATAAGTCAAATTACAATTAATACGAGTTGATGTCAATTATACCACCTACTAATAATCATTATTATAAGAAAATGATTCATAATAATCCACATACACAAACTAATAAGCATACGTACTGGAGGACAATTAACACAAAAATTTGAAATGTATCTTATCAAAACCTCAACTATTTTATAAAAGTAGAATATAGCATCCACACGCCCAATAAAAATAAGTAAATATCATACCCCTTTTTTAGCATACAATGAATAATTATAAAATTATAAAAATGTAATTCTAAACTTAAGGATATAACAGGTTCACATATATTTATATACTATAACATTAAAGAATATTAACAGATTAAACACATACGAAATCTGAACAACTTTAATAGATTCAAAACAATTCTTGCACAATCATGGCATAACATCATATAAAAATAGAATATAAATAAGTGTTACCTCTTGTGAAAATTAGCTCACGAGAAGAAAGGACTAACAATCAGGAGCCACGAACTTAAAACCGCGAAAATAAACCTCGAATTCAACCTTTGTTTTTGAGTGGAAAGGAAAAAAATATATATGTAATACGAAGAGGAATACGTATGTTGTATGTGTGGGATGATAAGTATGTTACTGAATTTTTCTTCTTCTGTTTTCCTGTACGTTTTTGTGTGTCTGCGCAGAATGGTTTTTTTTCTTTTATTGCGTGTGCGTCTGTATGTATGCTGATGTTGTATGGTATTTTGTGTTCGAGACTCCTTTTGTTAGGTGTAGTAATGTATGTATATAGGTGTAGGGGTGTGTGGGTGTACGTGAGTGGATTGTTGTAGTGTGCATGGGAAGTGGGATTGAAAGTGGGGTGAGGGTAGATGTAGTGGGGTAGTGTGGGTAGTTTAGGTTATTATATTTTTTAAAATTAAATATATATATATATATATATAAACTATAATAATAAAAATATTAATTAATTATTTTAAATTAATAAAATATAAGAAAAGTCAAATAGCTAGTCTAAAAATATAGTTAAGAAATACTAGTTTATTTATTAAAATTTAAATTAAAAGAAAACATATATTTTTTTTTGTAGTTTTCCAATCTTTTAACATGAACTTACTAAATTACGATGAAACATAAAATTTATAATTTATATATAAAAGCAATCTTTATGTACTAAAAATGGTGTAATACCTTAAGTTCGGTCAAAAATTACGTGTCTACAGTTTACTCCTCTTTGACTGAAAACACGAAGAGTTTGCAGACAAAGAAGTAGACAAAGCGACAAGTTTTGACCGTACTCTTATTTGAGAAGAGAAATTTGTGCGACCGATTCTTGATTTTGGACATCCTACATATCCCGGGTTATAAGGGAATCAGGTCACGTGTAGTTCAATGAGATGATTTGGAAGTTGAGTGAGGTTCCATCGAGGCTCCAAGTCGCAGCTCTTATCCTTACAAAAAAATGAAAGCTAATAGTCATAAGGAAAATAAAAGTACAAGCTCCTATCTATGCAACTTCTCTTGAATCTTTACTTGAGTCTTGACTTTCAAATATCATCTTGATTTTTTGGTGGTGTCTTGATCTTGAATTGGATTGAGGCTTAACTTGACATTTAGAGTGAGCTTTTGGCACTCTTTAGAATGACAATTTGAAAATGTTCTTAAATGTCTGCTTGTTTTGTTGATCAATAGCTGAATAGAAATAGATGTCAAGAAGAGACAACTACATGCTTTGAAGAAGCCGATTCTGGTTATCATGGGGATTGATCAATCTGAAAACAGTTGAAATTTTGTTATTGAATTTCAAATCCATGTTTCACTTGAAGAAACCTGAAAACCACTACAGACAAAAGAAATAAACAAAAATTTTGCCCTAGTTTTCACAGGAATTTTTTTTGTAACTTATTAGCAAATGTGAATTAAAAAATAATAAAAAAAAAAAAACTCAGACTAGGAAGTGTTTATCCTAGGAGAAAGTAACCAAATCCCATTATGTAGGAGGGTCACGTTAATCCCATTGTCCAGGAGGGTCCTGCTAGTCCCATTATGTAGACGGGTCCTACTAATCTAAATCTCATTATATAGGAGAGTCCTGCTAACTTAAATCTCATTTTGTAGGAGGGTCCTGCTAATCTAGATCTCATTATGTAGGAGGGTCCTGCTAATCCCATTATGTAGAAGGGTCCTGCTAATCTAAATCCCATTATGTAGGAGAGTCCTGCTAATCCAATTATTTAGGAGGGTCCTGCTAATCCCATTATGTAGGAGGGTCTTGCTAATCTAAATCTCATTATGTAGGAGGGTCATGCTAATCTAAATCTCATTATGTAGGAGGGTCCTGCTAATCTAAATCCAATTATGTAGGAGGGTCCTGCTAAACCCATTATGTAGGAGGGCCCTGCTAATCTAAATCTCATTATGTAGGATGGTCCTGCTAATCTAAATTTCATTGTGTAGGAGGGTCCTACTAATCCCATTTTGTAGGAGGGTCCTGCTAATCTAAATCTCATTATGTAGGAGGGTCCTGCTAATCTAAATCATCAAATACAATCTCCATAACATTTTATCTTATTATTCTTTTTTTAAATCTTATATTAGGAAATGTTTATCCTAGCAAAAAAATGAAAATAATTGTCTCACACTAGAAAATGTTTATTCTAGGAGAGAAAAAATAAAATAATAATAATAATAATAATAATAATAATAATAACGGTCTCCGACTAGGAATAGCTTATCCTAGGTGAAAAATGAGAAATAAATGTCTCAGACTAGGAAATGTTTATCATAGGAGAAACAATGCATGTAATTTTTTTTTTCTTTTTCTTGCAATAATATTAACAAATTTGAGTCTTCAAGATATCTTTTATGTAAGGAACATTTCCCTGTTTTAGAAAAGAAACAAAAGAAAGTTTGTGGTTTTTTTTTTAATGGTGGTCGATTTGTGGCATTGTCTTTGAGGATAGTTGCTCATGTTGTTCCCATGTTTGAAGCTAATTTTAGCTTGAGATTGAATGCTTTCGTTTGCTAGTCAGCTCACCTTGATAATCTTGAAAACATCTCTAGTTGTTTAGAACTTCCAACTTCAAATTTGTTATATTGTTTCCACCCTCCAACAATAATTGAATCTTGTATTAAAAAAATTATCAATTGCTGACAAGTTACTATGCATATCACTATTTCTTGAATCATGTCACGATTGATGGGCTAATCAAACTTTGTTTTGTGCAATTGAAGAGATGGTAGCAATTTTGAAATCATTTTATGCTTGCTTAATGAAGACTATCTCAAGATCGAATTGAGCGAGACGCAAAATAAGAAGAAATAATATTTGATCCTTTTAAGAAGAAAAAAAAAATAAAAATAAATAAATGGATTCCATTGATAGTGGTGATCAATTCTAATGATCATGACATACATTTTGGATTAAATGGTCTGGTCTGTCCAATCAATCTAAACTTCATCTTTGTCAAACTGAAGTCAGACTTCTATAATCCAATTTTTGCACTAGATTTATGACTAACACTTGACTGGTGGTGCCTCGAAAGGTATCCATTAAAAAGTCTCTTATTTTTATTATTTCTCACCCACTTTCGTCTTACGGTGCCCTGAGGGTTTTCACCAATACGACTTTCTCATTTTTTACTTTCTCTTGACTCAAATGATCTCCTATAGGGCTTTCGAGGATTTTCATCCATAATATTCCCTCATTTTTCACTCCTTATGCGATTGACATGACATTTTTCCTTATATAATCAACACTGAAAGTTTCTTTGACTTGTCATTATTAAAAATTGATTAGAAGGTCTTTATTTGGATTGTAACGTGGCTTTTGGACAGGGTTAAAAAGAAAGGATTAGCATGAAAGCTCAAAGATACTGCGTAACAGGGTTAAGACATACAACTTTTGGAATCGATTAAAAGAAAATAATAATAATTATCATTATTATTATTATTATTATTATTATTATTGCCCCAGTTTTTGTGATGAGGACTTTCTAGATCTTTTCTTGCTTGGACAAAACCTCAAAATAAGGCTGTCTACGTATCTTGTCAAAGCAAGAATCAGGTCGAACGTAGTTCAAGAAGTTTGTTCTTTTGTTGTTATTATTTTTTCAACCTTTTTTTCACTTTTTTCTTGACTCGTTTTTGTGACTTTTTTTTTTTTTNAAGGAGGAGTGTTAGTTGCTATGTTTTAGGACTGCAGCCTTTTATTTATTTACTGTAGTAAATTAGCTTTAGTTTTCCTAAAATAACTTCTTTACCTAGCCTCTAGGAGTTTGTTTATCTTCAGCAGATGTGTTGTTGATTTTTAGGACCATGAAGTTAGTTCTTTATTATAAGTGTAAGTCTTAGGCAGTGAAAAATGACAAAATTATCAAATAAAGTTATCTCTTCTTTCTTGTTCTTCATTGCTTTTAGTTCTAATATTTCATTATTCTTAAGTTCTCCTTTGTTCTTTTTCTGGGTTTCCACATTAATTTAACTACAATTTTGATTCCAAAAGAGGGTTATGAAAGAGAATAAATTTAAGGCTCAAAAGGGGTAGCAAAGAATTACATGGTGTTTGGATAGTAGAATGAAATCTCTTCATCATATCAATTATTAAAAATGTCAAATACAAGCATGCCCTTTAAGATGTGAATTGAAAATCATACATTATCTCTTTGTCACATATGCATTGATGGATATGTATATCATTTTTGTTTCATATTTGTCAGCTTGGAAGTTCCATTTGAGTAATACCTTCTTGACAACAAATGACATGTGTCAATTTAAATAAAATTTATTCTTTTAAGCATTTTCGATACTAAAGGACGTATCAAGGTGTTTAAGTCTTTTATTCATTTCCTCGAATGTATTTCTTTCTTTCTTCTTTGACTTATTTGGTGTATTTATTCCATGACTGGATATAATCTTAAGATCTGACCAAATCCTCTTGTATATCATATCACAAAATTGAATTGAAAAAAGATGTATATGTGGAATGCCAAATAGAACGGATGAAAGTGACACAGAATAAAGATTATATTAAGATAAAAAAAGACTTGGTGACAAGACAACAAACTAAATTTTGGTCACAACTCTATAATAACCCAAACTACGACAAGACTCAACAAACAAACACATAAGAGAAATGATAGAAAAGTTTGACTTACTAAAAATAAAAATGAATTGCATAGCAGAAATGATGACAAAATAAACTATCTATACACTCTTTTTAGAGAAAAGCAGAGTGTCTCTCAATCACCAAGCTGGACTTCTTAGTCACTGCTTTGCATGTTAGCCTTCGTAAAAGCTCCACCAATTTCAATTGTCTTTTCTTCAGAATTGTCATATTATTTGTCATCATATATCATCTCGATAAAGTGTACATCACTATGCACCGGTAGAGGATTCTTAGTAACATTTTGGGGGTCATCATTTTGAACCACAATCATCTTTGTTTGAATCATCTCTTCCACTTTTTTTTAAATTATGACAATCTTCAATATTGTGCCCTGGAGCATCAGAATGGTATGCACATTGTGTTGTAGGATTGAAACCCTTTGCATGTGGATCCACATAATTTTGAGGAATCGGCTCTATCATTTTCAAATGTTTCAACTTATTAAATAAACTTGTGTAAGACTCTCCAATTAGTGTGAAATTTTTTCTAGGCTTTTGACCTCCTTCAAATCCTTTTGCCAGACAGAGATTATAAGGTGTTCCAAAATTTTGAGAAGGGTGAACATTTTGATATGTTGGCGCTCGCTATTGAGGATAGTTTGGTGGGTATGCATATTGTTGTGCATTATAGACCGCATATTGAGGTGGAACAATAGAATATTGTGTGTCTTTCATAGGGAGATAGTGATGGTATTGAGGTGATGCAGATTGATAAAGTGTACCCCTTGGACTTTTAGTGTGTCTGACACAACATTCGCTACATCCTTTTTCTTTCCCCCAAGATTTCCTGATCCATTTTTAATCACATGTGTTGTGGCTTCCAAGGCAACTTGACTTACAATTTTTTCAGACTTGATGCCATTTTCCACCATTTCACCAATATTAATAACTTCGGCGAATGTTTTTCCAATAACGGAAAGTAAATAATGAAAGTAGTTTGGTTCTTGCACTTGGAGGAAGACATCAATCATTTCAGACCCTTTCATTGGTGGCTTAACCCTAGCAGCTTGCTCCCTCCACCTAATAGCATATTCACAAAAATTTTCGGTAGTCTTTTTCCTTATGTTGGCAAGTGAAGTACGATTTGGGACTATGTTAATGTTATATTGAAATTGTTGAACAAAGCATCGAGCCAAATCATCTCATGTATACTAGTTAGAAGTATCTTGATCTATGAACCATTCTGAGGCAATTCCCATCAAACTTTCCCCAAAGTAGGCCATGAGCAATTCTTCTTTGCTTTCAGCCCCTCTCAGTTGATTACAATATCTCTTTAAATGAGCTACAAGATCTCCATGCCCATTATATTTCTCGAACTTTGTAGTTTTAAAACCGATGGGTAGATGAACGTGGGGAAACATGCACAAATCATTGAATTAGACACTTTTGTGACCTCCCAATCCTTGCATATCTCTTACACTATGTTCCAAACTCTTCATTTTTCTAGCCATTTCTTCATTTTCCTCGTTTTTAACAGTTTTTTCAGCTTCAACATGGGAACTATACTGATGATTGTGAGGGTAAGAGCCTGGAATTTTAAGAGCCTCTTCAGGGGTGTAGCCATGATCATGAAGAACTTGGGATGAGGGATCATTGTTGGATTTGGGCATTATTATTGGTCGTGGAATGCTATTAGTTGTCGCAGTTGACACGAAAAGTGGATTACTCATCATAGCTGTATTCAAAGGGCACATCGTAGAAGTTCCAGCAACGTTGAATGTGTTAGCAAAGGGGCCGAATCTAGGTAGATAAATTGGATCATTTGTCGACACTTGGATAGGGGTTGACATATTGGTATTTAGATAGTCACAAATTGAAGATGGTGGAGCTTGTCCACTCATCCAAGCTTCGTACATCTCTGCCATTTGTTTTCTTAATACCTTTACCTCTTCTATTGACACTGTTTCTTGTGAAGCCATCTGGTTTCGAACCTCATCATTGTCTGACTCATTTCCGTCTCTCTGGGCATTTTCTTTTTTCCTTTTGATCTTGTATTGTAGGGATGAGATGTCAGCTTAGCCACAAACCAACCACCTTTAAATTAACTCTGTGTATTGACAATAAATCTTGTTAGGATTAGACATTTTTCATTTATAACCACATGTTGCAAATCATGCATGCACATGTTTTTTTATTTATAGAATGAGCTTAAAGAACCTAATGTTTAATCTTGGCTTGCTCAACTATATCAATTTCCTTATTATAATTTGTTTATTTATTTACTTCTTCTTTTTTTTTGAAAAAATAATTTGATAAGACATTGACAAAATCTATTTAGGATTGCGTGTGTAACATGCTTGATAACATGAATAAGATCTTTACATATTTTATTTTTTACTAAAACTAAATAACAAAGGTTTTTTTTTTTGAATTTTGAGATAAAATCTTGTTTCTTCTTGAATCCCTAAAAAAATTTAAGAAATGTCTATTTTGATCTTGAATTTCCTACCAAAATGAAATTAAAAAAATAATCTTTTTCTTATTTTTCTTTTGAATGATGAATTCGAAAATCTCCAACATTATCTTTAGTAAGGTTAATTTTTTGTAAGTAGATAAAAATAAATATTTATTGAATAAAGATCAAAGCTTCCATGTTTTTTTTTTTGATTTTTTGAAGAGGGAGATAAACTTTTCATTTTTCGAATAAAGATCACCGAACCCAAATAGGGTTGTCTACGTATCTCATTGTATTGAGAATTAGGTGTGCATAGTTTGTTCAGATTGCACAGTTGATTTTTTTTTTTGAAAAGTTATAAATTTGTTGGAAAATGCAATAATATTTTTGTTTAAAATGGTATAAAAAAAACTTTTGAAATGAATTTTATTTTATTTTGTTTTTCTTGTGATTATAGAAATGAATTTTCATTTTTAAGAAATTAAGAACTTCTAAAACAATTCTTTTTTATAATTGTCAAAGATGATAAATGGAGTAGTGAGGCATGGGACCAAATGCGAAGAATATTTCCAAATGATCGATGACAAGAGAAACCAAATTGTATTAACCACTCGGTTCAAGTATGTTGTTGATTATGTGAGATGTCCTGATTTTCCACCTCATAGAAAGTCTTTTATAAGTCTTGATGGCCTGATTTTCCACCTTTATTTCAATGCAAGTAGATATTCCGAAACAAATATTTTACAGTTCAAATTGCTTAAGGTATTGGATGTTATTTCAATTGATTAATATGATTTCTCTTGTGTAATACCTCAGCTTGTACATTTGAGATATGTTTCGAAGAGAAATCTTTGTTGAATCGACATGGTTGATATCTGAAAAATGTCAGAGATAAGACGTTTTGATAATGGATCGCCACTATATATATCTTATCCTCTTGCTGTGGAAATCATAAGAAGAACTCGCAATCTAAGGAATTTCGATTAAAAGGTACTTGTCTACCATGGGAAATCATGACTTTGCTGGCTAATTTACCCAATCTCCAAGGGTTCCCTCGAACAAATTGGACACTAAATGAAGATGTTGTGTTTCACAAATTAAAATATCTATGTTGTAGAAGCAGATCTGCAAGGAGGAGACTCCCCAGGCATTTGTAATATCTTTCATAAACTAGAAATTAATATGTAATATGTAACGGATAAACATTACATGATGAACACAACACTTAGTACTGACTTCAACTGAATCATAACTAATGAGCACATCACTTAGGATAACTTAAATGACAAATGAACCTAGACACTTAATATAATATTTGATTTTCGACAATTCCATAACGCGCGCACAAGGAATGACGGCTGAACTAGTAATTGGGAACTATGGAAGAAGTAGATCCACTAACCCTATTAGCAAAGGGTCCACCAACATTGAGTCCATATGAAGAACTTTATCTAGCACAATTAGGAGTAGTCCATGCACTTCCCAATGTCTGAAATGGGAATGCATTATTATTCACCATTTGTGCCTCTTTTTCAACCTTTTGCTTTAGAATTTCCAATGCCTTCTTCAAGTGTTGAAGTTGGAATAAGCTAAGTTCTTCGATGGGAGATTCCCACCATACAACATCAGCTCTCTTCCAAATTTCTCGAAGGGATTCTCTGCTATTTTTCTCCATCTGGAGAACCCCCTCGAGGTTCATGAGCTTGGTATTGAGCTCACGAATACCAGCTTCTCTATGAGCCACAATTTGTTGATTGTGGACATCGTTATTTGGTGGAGGGAGGTTCCTCCCAAGGAACCTCTCCACCAACGTGTCCACGCTAAGGTGACCAAAGGAGAAAACTTTACCGTCCGAGGAAAATAAAACAATGGCAATTTCAGCACCACATAGCGTACAAAGTTCACAAGCCTTTTTGAACAGACCAACACGTCGCTTAGAAAACGTAACTCCTAAGTTTCTAGCATTCTTTATTTTCACCATGTCAACCCTTTGATGACCCTTGCTAATTCTTCTTGTCATGTCTAAACTATCACTAAGAAATTGTGATTTTTGGTCTTAACACCAAGAGCTTTATATAAGAAACTGTGTTTTAAAATAACTTAATGATATAGACGTTAATGATTATAATTAGAAAATTCATTTTTTTTTCCTAATTAGATTTATATTATTGGATTGCATTTGACCGCTATTTCGTTTGAGAACAATTTTGGAAAAAAACATATATTAAATGATTAATAAAAACCTTTTACTTTAATAATAACACCAATTTTGCATTTACCATTGAAGTTTCCTAGTCGATCATCATTTAGAGATTTTTCCTAATTAGAATTATATTATTGGATTGCATTTGACCGCTATTTTATTTGACAACAATATTTTTTTAAAATATATTAAATGATTAATAAAAACCTTTTGATTTAATAACAACATGAATTGTGCATTTACCGTTGAATTTTCCTAGTCGATCACCATTTAGAGATTTTTCCTAATTAGAATTATATTATTGGATTGCATTTGACCGCTATTTTATTTGAGAACAATATTTTTTAAAAATATATTAAATGATTAATAAATACCTTTTATTTTAATAATAACACGAATTTTGCATTTACCATTGAATTTTCCTAGTCGATCATCATTTATATATTTTTCCTAATTAGAATTATATTATTGGATTGCATTTGACCGCTATTTTATTTGAGAACATTATTTTTTAAAAATATATTAAATGATTAATAAAAATCTTTTATTTTAATAATAACACAAATTTTGCATTTACCATTGAATTTTCCTAGTCGATCATCATGTAGAGATTTTTCCTAATTAGAATTATATTATTGGATTGCATTTGACTGCTATTTTATTTGAGAATATTTTAAAAAATATATATATTAAATGATTAATAAAACCTTTTTATTTTGATAATAACACGAGTTTTGCATTTTCCTAGTGGATCATCATTTAGAGACATACAATGTATCACATCAAGTATACGCGGGGTTTGGATTTTTAAATGTTATTATTATTTATAACGTGTTACTCAAGACCTAATTAAGTAGGCTTACAAATCAGATCATGATATGATCAAGTGCTTTCTGGATCGTCTCTGACCTTCTAATTGGTATTTATCTCCAAAATGCTTATATATAAATATATATATCATGTGGTGATATATTTGTCTTTTCAATTTGTAAATGCTAAACAACTCACATTCAAATATTATATTGATTTGTATTGGATTTATTAGCAACAAACAACTCTCTCTAAATAATAAAATTTGTAAAATTATTTATTTAACAAAATTTACTAGAACAAATATATAATATAAAATGCAGAAAATAAATAAACCCGTTAAAAGGATTTGAGGGGTATTTTTATCTTTACATAGATTAATACCATGGTATTAAATTCTATGTATTCCTAATATCACCAAAAGTAAGGTATTAGTTATACATCCTATACCCATGTATGGTGTATAACTAATCCATGAATTAGTTATACCTAGGTCCTCAATTTCTATCAAATATAGTACTAAATANTATTTTTATCTTTACATAGATTAATACCATGGTATTAAATTCTATGTATTCCTAATATCACCATAAGGTATTAGTTATACATCCTATACCCATGTATGGTGTATAACTAATCCATGAATTAGTTATACCTAGGTCCTCAATTTCTATCAAATATAGTACTAAATAATACCATACAAATACATAGGCTCTAAATTTCTCCTAATATTCCCTACACTCCATTGAAATATGCAACGACTTTGAATAAAGTAGAAGACAAAATCACAACGCCTATCCCTATTAAAGATATAACTTACATCCATGGAGAGCCAACTGTATTATGGGAGGAAGAAGAGGTTGAGACCATAATCATTAAAGAAGATTTACCGTTTGCCATAATTGGAAAATTTTCTTTTGGCTGGTCAGAACTAGAAGAGATCTTAAAATTGGTCCTTTACTGTGTGAGATTCAAGGCGGAATGTAAGGCAAGATTCTTGAGTGATAGACACATCCTAATTCGCCTTACTAGTATGGAATATTACTTGAATGTCATGTCAAAAATGGGCATATTTTTTTAAGGCTAAAGATGGATATACTATCAGATGCGACCTCTAAAGTGGGAACCCTAGTTCAGCCCAGAGGTGGAAACTACTACTGCCTTAGCATGGACCTCTATTCCATCCCTATCACCTAATTTTTTCGCTAAAGAATCCTTGTTTACGATGTCCAAAG
Source organism: Solanum stenotomum (assembly GCF_019186545.1). NCBI lineage: Eukaryota > Viridiplantae > Streptophyta > Magnoliopsida > Solanales > Solanaceae > Solanum > Solanum stenotomum. The sequence goes on from NC_064283.1 coordinate 33,189,109, forward strand.
CAGTGGGAAAACAGTTAAATGTTGACATGGCTACAATAAGAAAATCTAGACCTAGTTGTGTCAAGGTAAAGGTTGAAGTCAACTTATTGAAAGAATTTCCCAAGCGGATCAATGTTGGAGTTAAGAAGACATCTTCTGGGGAAATAATCTCAACATGGATATAAATCTTATACGATTAAACGCCAAACTATTGCAAACTTTAAGGCAGGGGCATGATTTTCATCGAGGGGGTTTAAAAAGAGAAGTAAGCAAGTTGGTCGGGGAGGGTCAACTATAAACGGGTCATATTCGATAGAAGCAACTAAATAAAATTCAACTCTACCTCAACACAAACAATAAAATCGAGGAAGTATGTGTTTGACATAATGTTAAAATGAGTATGAGAGAATGTATTTTTTAAAATTTTAATTGTGGTCTTGTCTCCATCATTGTTGTATATATACGTTACTAATATACGTATCCACGCAATGCACATATAATATTAATATAGCATTTTTAATTATTTTTTATTGAGATATGTTGTTTGAGTATACTAAATCATATTTCCTTACAAAAGTCCAACTATCATATTGTTCCTCATTAATGAAATGTAATCCCTCCCCCACTGTCACGCCTCGAGCCTACACTCTGGACGTGACCGGCACTCTAGAACCATCACTGATCCCAAGCGAATCCTTAGCCTTGCTTAGTACTCAGGGGAAGACATTACTCAACGACAAGAACTTCAAATGCAAAGATTAACTCAATTGTCTCAACTATTGATAAACTCAGAAATGTCTGGAAATATTCAAATAGCCATAAGAAGGCAACTCAAGTCTCAAAAAATTAACAAGGGAAAGCGAAAACGACTCCTCAACTTCTAATGTCTATGAAGCCTCTAAATACTACGATAGATGTCAGCACAAGACCCACAATATATTAATAAATCTAAAGAATGTAAACATGGAACCCTTTGAAAAGCAAAGAGGTTTACCAAAGCTAGCTAGAATGAAATGGGATCAATGAAGTGCTTGTTCATGACCCTGAACACCTATACATGTATCATAAATAAGATGCAGATCGAATGACGCCAGTACATTGAATGTACGAGCATATAAGGGGAAAGATGAAACATTAGCAATTGAACTGATACTCTGGGAAGACAAAGTAATTCTAAAATCAGTCTCGAGCAAAGATGCCAAACAAAACGAGAATAAAAATGCAAGAATACGAAAAATCTAATATCGGTGTGAGAGTACGTGTCATGACCCAGACCGTCGTAATTGGCACCCACACTAACCATCCGGTGGGAGAACCATTACTACAACCCAGACTAAACAACTTAACCAAAAACTATGCATTTAAAATACGGAAGCAGGTTTAAATGACTATAAACATGGAGTCCCCAAAAACTCCAAGGTTTTAACAAACAACTAACGAAACTAATAGGGAAGAATAACCCCTAGAACCTGAAAGTCAATGTACTAAATCTCTACTAACGACAAGTCTAAGAACAAGGGTACAACCCCGAAGCTAAACAAAACACCTTAAACAAATAGTCTAAATTCGAAAAGGGTGGACTTAAACATCAGAGATCCATGGTAGTCTGAAAGAACTGTCTCACCCTTGAATCCGGTCACGCTCAATAGTCACTATAGACACGTAATTTTTTACCGAACTTAAGGTATTACACCATTTTTAGTACATAAATATTGCTTTTATATATAAATTATAAATTTTATGTGTCATCGTATATTAGTATTTTTATGTTAAAAGATTGGAAAACTACAAAAAAAATATATGTCTTTAGCTTTCAATTCACACTTCAAAGTGACTTTTAGTTCACAACTTCACATTATACAAAACGTCAAAATCTAAAGTAAGAACTTTATTCCTCTTAATATCTCTTTGTGTTACACTCGTATAGTTTTTCATTACATTATTGTGTTGTCGCGTCAAATTTTTTAGAGAAGTCATATATTTATTTTCTTAATAGTTAAACCGAATATCGAACCGTTAAGAACCAAAATCAATAAACCGATAAAAAATCTCTTATTGGTTTAAAGTATTTAAAAATTGAAAATCGCGATAAACCGAATGATAATACATAAAACCGAACCAAACTAACCGATGCACACCCCTAATAGTGAGCACCCGTAGCCATAAAATTCTGGATCCGCCACTGCTGGAATGTGGCAACCGATCCATTCAACACACCACAATCACAATCACAAGTATATTCTCAAGTTCATACAATTTAGTCATGATTCATGGCATTCATCATCCCTCTATCTCATTTACAACAAGTGTGATTAATCATGCTATATTCATATACATACATGTATCATAATGAAGCAAGAACGAACATACATCACACAATCATAGAATCACAACCATCACCTACCTCGAAACAAGCTTGAAACCCTAAGAAACTTGATCCTTCTCTTTCCGGATTCGTTCCGCTTGTTGTTGGTCTACAAACAATCATAATAACATGGGAATCAATAAACAATCACAAATTACCTGGATTACTAACAATTCTAACAATCCTAGATCATACCCATGGTCCCAAGTACTGAATTTAGGGTTGTTTCCACCACAGAATCTAGATAAAAACCCTCCCCCATCGACAATTACCTTTAGCCTCAAGAATGGTGGAAAACTGTCAAGAGTTGCCTGGGGTTCGTTCCTTAGCCTTAAAAATTGAAAAGTGTAGAATAAAGACGTTTTTGGGGTTTCTTTACGACCTTAAATAATTCCAAGACCCTCTCCCCACTGCAGCAGCCCCGCCCTGGTGGCAAAAATCCCACCCTTGCGGCTTGCACGAAACCAGTGACCTATTTTAATAATTCCAAGACCCTCATTTCACAAAACACCTTTAACCAACGACGCTCAAAAAATAGCGTTCACGCTAAGATTGATTCCGGGAGTTCTACTCACCCTATTTCAATTTCGTAAAGTCATACGGATTGCTTAACAACTTATCTAACTACTCATGTAATCAAAATCATAAATAATTCACCCGATTGTTACCAGATTTTCCCTACACCTTAATGACTCCGATTTCGTCCAAATCTGGACTAGGTTGGTAAATATCAAGTTACAACGAAAAAGTTTCCGACCCAAAAATTTCCCTATTGGATTTTCTATAACGATGGAACCTGGTCGTTACACTAACAAAGGTAAGAAAGGGGCCAAAGAGTAAAAGTACCTAAAACACACAAATGACCTTGAGGGTGATTATAATTTTTTAACCAATTATGCGGTCAATTGTTTTCATATAAAAGTCTAAGGCTATGTTGGATATTTAATGTTTAAAATTATACTTCAGTTTTTGCAAGGAGGAATTAGATTATATTATATTGCATATACTACTTATGAGGTTCATTTAAATGATTTGATTTTACTAATTGAAATAGAATACTTTGGCTAAGGACTAACTATACCGTCATTTCTATTTATTAAAAATGGAAAGAAGGTTATGTGATCAAATTTCTTCTGACTAAATTTTATTTGATCTAAACTCTAACTCTCCTCAAGATTACTCTAAATTTTATTTGATCTAAACTGTAACTCTCCTCAAGATTACTCAGGTAAGTATATCTACCAAATGGGTTGGTTATGCTAAATTTATCTGAATTTAACTTAATAAATACATCAACTACTGACTCACTAAAAATTTATTTATGTTAAAATTTATTGGGATAAAATATGGCTCACGCCCCAATCCGCCCACTTCTTACTAAGTTTCAATCTCTTTTTTTTGTTCTTTTATAAATTTTGGGTACCTTTTAAATTTTAATTTTTCTTTATTATACCAATATATAAGATATCAAAAAAAGAAAAATTGTTCTTTAAAACACTTTGATAAGATTACCCATGGGATAATTTGGCTAAGATATTAGTGTAACTTTTTACGTCTTGGATTGAAATGGACAGAGCTGATAAATGGATGGATTGTACAAAACTAGGACATATTCTACTAATTATATCTAAGTAGGTTTTTCTTTTCTATAGTTAGGGCATCTTATAAATCTATATCCCTTAACATACGCATACGGGTATTTTCTTATGTTTATCTCTAATAATATACTAATTGAAAATGTAAAAATGAGGAAAAAAATAGCATACTTCACATGATCAAAGTTCAGTATCAAGTTAACAATGTAGGGCTAGATGAAACAAAGGATGAACAATAATATGGAACAATATGCCTTTTCAATCGAACTATTTGAAATATGTTTTCAATTAAATCCGCATAGGGATACATATTTGAAACAAGGAGCATGATAAAAGTACTATATCTAACTTCATCAATGGTTTAGCATTGTTTAGATAAGACAGTTGATTAGCAGAGTAACTGAGTCATCCTAGAAGAACTTTGAACTCTTCTAGCATATCTAGATGGTCTTTGAGAAGTAGGATAACCTACACATAAAAAAAATAGTACTTCTAAACAAGAGCACGAGGGTTGTCAAAAATATCTATGTACTCAAATTATAAATAGCATCACCTTATCGTGCACCTCTTTGACGTTCTTTCTTTCCCTTTTAAACATGGAAAATATATCTTTCAACTCACTTTAATTTTCTAAACGTTCCTGCAAGACGTTATGAGGCCATAAGTTAGGAGTAAAGTTTTTTATTTAATAAAAATATAGACCTTTTATTATTAAAATCATAAAGTAACATATATGTAACCTCTGTTTTTTTCACAAAATTGAGTGCTTGTTCCATCAAATATGTTTTCTCATCTTCATCATTTAGGACTATTTCATCGCCCTTGGGTAAAAAAGGATTTAAACCAAGGAGCAAACTAGGATGTCCTTTCAATAAATCTTTCGCCTTTTCTATGACACTAACAATATGAATTCTGTGAGAAATATCAAGACTTAGTTCCACCTAAATCATCAAATAAGAATAGAAATTAGTGACGATTGACAATAGTCGAATTGTAGTAGCAAACCTTTTTCTCATAAAGTCCATCATAACAACAAGGAATGTGATATACTTCTCCCTTTGATTTGGAAACTTTTCCTTAACTTGGTTCAAATAAGAGAATGTCTCATCAATCGTCATTTTTGGCTTACTAGCACCAGCTCTGTCAACATCACTATCACCACTAATATTACCCAGACCACCTCCAGAAACATGTGATTGACTGTGACAAATAGAACCATAGCTAAAAGTTTGTAGTAAACTTTATTTGTCCAATATATAATATCGAGTTATGTTAAACTCTCTTCCACTTTATATTACTGCTTATTTTGGGATAAATGAAAAAGCTTTTAATAATTCATTCAAAATTGACAAATCTTTTAATATATGATACAACCAAATAAATAGTGGTACTTTTCATAGGTTGGAGCCCTTAACCTAACAAAGAATTATCTGAAAAATAAAAACTAATCTAGATCAATCCTAACAAACGCAACAAATGGTAAAGATTCAATCTCTATATTCAGTTGTGCCTGATAATTCTGTGTGGAAGACAAAAAAATGATTTTCACTACTCTGAGTTGTTGAGTAATTGCAAAAATATGGCATCTAACATGTCTTGATCACTTAAGATACAGAGACCATACATCATAGGAATGAAAAATAACTAATTTATCAAAAATTCATCTAAAAACTTTTAGTACATACAAAATTGACCTAGAAAAAAAATGAACAGAAGGCAAAGATTCTTACGAATCTCTATGGGAAAAAACAAAAGGAGAGTCGTCTCTTGATCTCTTCATGCTGCAAAAATAGAACAACAAAAATAAGTTTTAAAGTAAGAAAAACAAATAAACAAGAGAGGCTCCATTTTCTAAATAAACACACCTTTTGAGATAAGTTTGTAAAATGAAAAGTCTAATGAAATCTATGAACAAAAAGTAGATTGTAATCAATTGTTTAGATCAAAGAATGTAACAAAAATCTTATTTCGGTTAGGTTGTCTCTACCTTTTCCCCCGTCCACTTTGACTTAGAAGCACTACAACACACACAAGTTTCAGAAATAAAGAGAATGACAAAGAAGTGAGGCTAAAAAAAATTTAGAAAAAATATTGCTATTGTATATCTTATGTACTTCTAATATCATATTATGCATGTCTATTTATTGTATTAAAAAAAATTTGTCCAATAGTTAAAAAAGATAAAATATAAAAATGAGCTTAAATTAATGTAATGACCCGAAAGGTCATTTTTATAAAATTACCATTTTACCCCTCCTAGTAATTGCCCCGAGTCATTCCTGATAGTCAGTGAAGTTGGTTTGAGAATTTTGAACTATTCATTTAACTATAGTTAATTAATAAGTGAGCAAATTTTAAACAATTACTTTTAATAGGTGGTTAATGGGCCTAGTCCATAATCTATTCAATACCCTTACTACTTTGAACATATATAAGAATAAATTAGAGTTAAATATAGTTGATATTATTTATTAATTACATCACAAAAGAGCAGAACCCTACTACGGACACAAAATGCGAAAAGAATCCCAGGTGCTTCAGGTAATATGCTAAACTTAACTCTAAATCTCTTGGTACATGCATTAATTCTTAGGAGATTATATATAAATCTATTGATGGCTGAGTAAGAGAAGGTGAATTGTTTAGTTTTAATTTGTTTTCCATTAACTGCTAAGGATGAAAAAGTTTCTAAAGTGGGTGGACAAAATTAGTAGGAAATTAATAAGTAATGATGGAGAAATAAGGGAGTAATCATGAGTTGGTTATGGAGAAGAAACGATAACGATGAAATAAGGTACTGCATGGTCCTTGTTTGAAGATTAAGTACTGTTTTCGTATAACTTGACTGGATTCAGATTGTTTTCTTATATTATCACATTATAGTACAAGGTTTAATATATTGAGATAAGTAATTAAATATTATGTGTATTAGATTATAAGTGATAATGCAATAATTAGTTGACCATTATAGATATGTCATTGGTTTTTTTTTTAGAAGTTATTGCTGGTGTTCCCTTTGGCAGTATGCCAAGATTTCCAGTGGAATATTGATATGCCTTCGATGGCCATTTTGGGATAATTATTGGGCAATTATTGTAATTAATCAGTGGAAAAACTAAAGTGATAAAAAGAAGGCGTGTGGGTATAATTTTTGCATAACTGTTACTATTTTGGTGGGTTGTTTCCATCTTGGAAATATTTTTATAGGATGATCTAGTTCTCGATTTATGATATAGGAGAATTTGGAACTTAATCCTAGGCTTGAAACTTGGATGACACACCCCAAAACCGGATGTGATGGCACGTGCCCAAATCCCACCGGACATGTCAGCCTAACACCCAAAAACCTGACGATACAAAATTAATAAAACAAGAATAAGGTAGAAAGATAAGCGGAAGTCTTTTAATAAACTCAACATAACCCCAGAATTGGTTATCACATGTACAAACCTCTAATACGGAATCTGAATAAAATATACAAGTCTCATAGTAAAGTTCTAGAATAGAACATAACAGTAAATATAGATAACTTGAGGGCACATCTGGAATAAACCGCTACCTCTCAAGTAAGTCTGGAAGCTCTAATCTGAAGATGAGTAATAAGTCGGATCTGATAGAGCTGTCAACCTACACAACTGTGTAGAAGCAAGGGTGAGTACCAAAAGCAACAGGTACTCGCAAGTAACACTAAACTAAGCTAAACTAGCAGCTACAAACAACTCCTTTCAATCTTAACCAAATCACCGAAACTTCATTCTAATAGCGAACCAACAACCTATACAACACAATTCATAATCAACAGATATATCCAACAGTGTCTCAACATCAACCTCATATCCTCATGTAAGAGCAAATAGATCATATATCACATGAAGAGGGGCAAATAGGTAAAATCCACACACCACAGACAAAGATGAAGTCAAATGCGATGCAAAATGCAATAATGATGTCATGTAGTCGTGATGCATGTCTGTCCTAAGATACACATCTGTTGACGTAATCAGACCGTGTTGAATACTCAAATCAGAACCCATGGGGGCTACACATGGACCATGTTTCACCGCCGGAACCAGATCCCATCGGCATCCAAATCGCAAGCCGGAGCTAGTCCATCTCATATATCTCTAGCCGGAGCTAGTCTCAACTGTGTCTCATATCCATCCATCCTCATATCAGTGTCTCAGAACTCATGCAACAGATAGTTCACACATGGGATGAATAATGAATATGCACATGTCATCAATCACAATCATATCACGATCACATCATAGTATTACACATCATCTGTCTCAATCACAACCATATCACGACCACAGCATAGTATTACACATCATCTGTCTCAATCACAACCATATCACGACCAGATCATAGTATTACACATCATCTGTCTCAACATCAATGTCTGTATCAATCATAGCCTACTCATGCTCTTCTATCCCCTCAATATCAGTTATCACATGACTTATTCAACAAATTCAAGTCACATATAACACATTTAGCTTGTTTTATTCCACATCTTTCATTTACAATAATTTCAATCAACAAATAAAACCCATCCTCAATCCCCATTACTCCCCAACACAATTAGGAAAGTAGTCATGTGTAGTCTAAGAGTTTAACAAAGTTTAGAAGTCACTTGCCTCAAAACACTTCAACTAGTAACTCAAATTTGACTTTTTCCCTTCCGAGCACGCTCCAAATCACCACAATCAATTCATAAATGGAATCCCACAATCAATACGAATCTAACAACACCAATATCGTGAAATTTGGAGAAAAAGGGTAAATTGGTCAAAAAAATCTCGTTCCGGAAAATATTCTCAAAATCTAGAAATTTTTAGTGAAAAATGTTCCCCAAGAAATTTAGAATCCAATAGTGAAAACCGTTTCGAAGAAGGAGTTGAAATGAGTTCACAAACTCAAATTTTCTATTAAATTTGGATTAGGCAAAACCCCCAAAATTTTACACTTGAAATCTCAAATTTTGATGTTAAAATCCATAAATAATCGATGAAAATCAAAGATATAAGTTGGAAATAACTTACCCAATGAATTCCTTGCGAAAAACCACTTGAAATCGCCTATTTTTGAGCTCTCAAAGTCTAAAAATTGAGAAATGGGTATTTTCAAGTTGTGGGAATAGCTACTGATTTCTTACTTAAAAAAAGACTGTTGTTGCAGCTGAAACACAACAATAACACCAAAGTTTAAGTCCCCGTTGGACCCTCGACATTCGTTCAGAATCTCGTGCACACAAACTAAATATGTACCCCCACTAAATTCGATGTTCCGGACTCAATGGAACCGTCGAAATTTGAATTCGAGGACTCTTTGACCCGAAATTCAATAAGATGCCAAGAAACTAGTTTAACGCCAAAAAAAATTCGAAACTCAAACGGAGCGTCTAAAAATTCAACCAAGACTCATTCTAAACTTAGAATCGCCTTCCAAATCCAACGGTACTCTCAAAATTTCAATCTGAGCCTCGGAACCTCATATGTTAACCAAAGTCAACTCTTTATCAAAATTTCACAACTTTAGCAACTTAGGACCTCAATTCTTCGTTTCAACTCCGCAACTTCACACAGACCTGTTTCGACATTCTAAAACTGTCGAAATCGACGGAAATCCAATCCGAGTCCCGAAACTCCAAATGACTTGAAAAAGCACTTTTTAACCAACTTTAACTCATAAAAACTCAACTTCTCAAAAACTCAACTTTTTACCAACTTTTCCTCAAACCAACTTTACAACCACAAAACATGGGACTCGGGGTAACTATCGAAAGGGCAAAATAGTCATTTCCACGAAAAATTACCAAAATGACCTTTCGGGTCATTACATCATTCACCACTAAAAATCCTGTTCATCCTCGAACATAAAGTAAAAGAAAGTACCTGAAGCCTAAAAAAGCTGGGGATATCGGACCCGCATATCATCCTCGGACTCCCAAGTTGCCTCCCTATCTGATCGATGCCTCCACTGAACCTTCACTGAAACGATGTCCTTGGTCCGGAGCTTGCAAACCTGTCTGTCCAAAATAGCTATAGGCTCTTCCTCAAATGTCAAATCTGGACTCAACTCCACCGACTCAACCGAAATATACTTCCGGAGCATAAAAACATGGAAAACTGGATTCACGGCTGTCAAACTAGGTGGCAAGGCTAACTTGTAAGCCACCTCTCCCATTCTCTCCAAAATCTCATATGGGCCAATGAACCTAGGGCTGAGCTTGCCCTTCTTCCCAAATCTCATCACACCCTTCATGGGCGATACCCGAAGCCAAACTCGATCACCCGCCATGAACTCTAAGGGTCGAACCCTCCTATCAGCATAGCTCTTCTGCCTACTCTGGGCAGTCAAGAGCCTACTCTGAATCACACGAACACGCTCCATATCCTCTCTAAGAATATCAGTACCAGGGGAGTCCACCTCCGCTGAATCAAACCATCCAATAGGTGATCTACACTGCCTACCATACAGTGCCTCAAAAGGTGCCATCCCAATGCTAGAATGATAACTGTTGTTGTAGGGGAACTCTGCCAATGGCAAGTGTTGATCCCATCTAGTACCAAAGTCGATCACGCAAGCTCGAAGCATGTTCTCTAACACCTGAATAGTCCTCTTAGACTGACCGTCAGTCTGAGGGTGAAAAGATGTGCTCATGTCGAGTCTAGTGCCCAAATCATGCTGTAATGTTCTTCAGAAATGAGAAGTGAATACTGAACCCCTGTCAGACACAATGGACATTGGCACTCCGTGTAACCGCACAATCTGACTAATATAAATCTGAGCCAACTTCTCCACTGTATACCTCACTCGGACCGGGATGAAATGAACAGACTTGGTCAGTCTGTCGACGACCACCCATATAGAATCATAACCACCCACGGTGGTAGGTAATACAACTACGAAGTCCATAACAATCCTCTCCTCTCCCACTTCCAAGTAGGAATGGGCATCCTGTGAGTCACACCACCAGGCTTCTGGTGCTCACACTTGACCTGCTGACATGTCAAGCACCTAGCCACAAACTCTGCAATATCTCTCTTCATCCCACACCACCAATAGTGCTGACTAAGATCATGATACATCTTCGCCGCTCCAGGATGAATAAAATACCTAGAATAATGAGCCTCCTCAAGAATTGATCTGATCAAATCACCAACCTTGGGCACACATATCCGGCCCTCAATCCTCAATACACCCTTGGAGTCAATCTTAGCCTTCTTGGCTTCACCACTCATCACCTTGTCCCGGATGAGACATAACTTTCCATCCTCATACTGATGCTCTCTAATTTGCTCCATCAAAGATGAACGGGCCTCAATGAAGGCAAACACACCTCCACTCTCCTCAGAAACCCGAAATCTCACCATGTTGTCAAATAACCTCTGAACATCCCGAACCAAAGGCCATCTCTCAACACTGATCGCGGCAAGACTCCCCATACTAGGAGTCTTCCTACTCAAGGCGCCGGCCACCACATTGGCCTTCCCGGGGTGATACAAAATGGTCATGTCGTAGTCCTTGAACAACTCAAGCCACCTACGCTGTCTCAAGTTCAGATCCCGCTGAGTGAATATGTACTGTAGGCTCCTATGATCAGTAAATACCTCGCAATGAACACCATATAGGTAATGTCTCCACAGCTTAAGCACAAATACCACAGCCGCCAACTCCAAATCATGAGTGGGGTAATTCTTCTCGTGTGCCTTCAGCTGTCTAGAGGCATAGGCTACAACCTTACCCTTCTGCATCAAAACACCTCCAAGTCCAACACCCGAAGCGTCACAATAAACAGTAAATCCAACACCCTCCTCTGGCAAAGTCAAGACAGGTGCTGAAGTCAATAAAGATTTGAGCCTTCGGAAGCTCGCCTCACACTCGGGTGACAAATGAAAAGGAACCGTCTACTGAGTCAATCTGGTCAACGACGTAGCTATAGTAGAGAATCCTTGAACAAAACACCGATAGTAACCCGCCAATTCAACAAAACTCTGAATCTCGGTAGGTGATGTAGGTCTAGTCCAACCCTGAACCGCCTCAATCTTGGCCGGATCAACCCTAACTCCATCCTTAGACACCACGTGCCCTAGGAAAGCCACTGACTCAAGCCAAAACTCACACTTAGACAATTTGGCATACAACTTCTCATCTCTCAACTTCTGTAGCACGGCCCTCAAATGACAAACATGATCCGCCTCGGTCTTGGAATATACCAAGATGTCATCAATAAACACAATCACGAAGGAATCCAAGTATGGGCGAAACACTTCATTCATCAACTCCATAAACGTCGCAGGGGCATTGGTGAGCCCAAATAACATCACCAAAAACTCATAATGACCATATCGTGTGCGAAAACCTGTCTTCGCCACATCTGAAGGCTTAATCCTCAACTGATGATACCCAGATCTCAAGTCGATCTAATAGAACAAGGCTGCCCCTCGAAGCTGATCAAACAAGTCGTCAATATGAGGAAGGGGATACTTGTTCTTCACCGTTACCTTGTTCAATTGTCTATAGTCAAGACATATCCTCATCGACCCATCTTTCTTCTTCACAAATAAGACCGGTGCACCCCAAGGCGACACACTAGGGCGTATGAATCCTTTACTCAATAAGTCCTGAATCTGATCCTTCAACTCCTTCTACTCAGCTAGAGCCATACGATAAGGTGGAATAGATATGGGCTTGGTGCCTGGCTCCAAGTCAATAGAGAAGTCAATATTACGAACAGGAGGAACACCAGGTAGATCCTCGGGAAACACATCAGGGAACTCCTGAACCACCAGAATAAACTCCATGGCCGGCGACTCAGCTCCAACATCCCGAATAAAGGCCAAATAAGATAAACAACCCCGGTCAATCATCCTTTGAGCCCGAATATGAGATATGACCCTGTTGGGATACGAACCACTAGTCCCTCTCCACTCCACTCTAGGAATACCCGAAATAGCTAAGGTAACAGTCTTAGCATAACAATCAAGAAGCGCATGATAGGGGGAAAGCCAGTCTATAGCCAATATGACATCAAAGTCTAACATATCAAGAAGAATCATATCCACCCAAGTCTCATACCCCGATAAGACAACAAGACAAGATCGATATACTCAATTCACCACTAAGGGTTCACCTACGGGTGTAGAGACTCTAATAGGCACAAACATACGATCACAAGTCAACTCAAGGCCGGAAGCAAAATATGTAGACACATATGAGAATGTAGAACCAGGATCAAATAACACGAAAGCAGCCCAATGACAAACTGAGACGATACCTGTGATAACTGCATCAGAAGCCTCAGCCTCGGGCCTCCCAGGAAAAGCATAACACTGGGCACCTCTGCCCCCACTCTGTGAACCTGAGGTGCCACTAGCACCTCTACCCGAAGCTCGTCCGCCTCTACCAGATGTCAGTCCCCGACCCCGACCTCTAGCCGGAGGTGCTGAATCTCTCTCTGGGACCGCGGAGACAGTACGGTGTGGTCCAAACTGAGTCTGATGTGGACACTGACGAATCAAGTGGCCTGGATCACCGCAACCATAACAAGACCTTGGTGTGGATCCTGACTGTGAAGAACCCGAAGCAATGCTATAACCACCTCGACTCGAACCTGGAGGACCTCGGGCTGCTGGCCCACCCTCGATAGCGAGTAATGAAGCATGTACTGGCCTCTGACGTTGAAGGACCCGCCTCCCCTGTGTGGGCCCCTACCTCCTGACAAGGTACCCGAATACTGACCACCTATACGGACCCTCTTGGGCCCACCAAAATCATCCCGCTCAAGCAACTCAGCCTCTCTGGCTGCACTCACTATAGTCTAGAAAGAAGCATCCTCTCGAGATGATCTAAACACATAACTACGGATAGTGGGAGTCAAACCCCTGACAAATCTGCGAATTCGCTCAGGCTCACCCGAAATCAAAGCAGAGGCATGTCTCGACAACTGACAGAACCGAGCCTCGTAATCTGTGACTGACATGCTACCCTGCACCAAAATCTCAAACCTCATACGGCTCTCCTCCTGTACACTCCAAGGGATGAAACGACCCTCGAAGGCACCAGAAAACTCACTCCACTCCATGGGAGGAGATCCCGCTGGTCTCGAACTCATGAAGGTCCTCAGCCACTCCCTAGCTATACCGCGTAACTGAAGGGACACAAATCGGACTCCCCTCTCATCTAACATGTGTACCGCCGCCAACATATCTCGACCCAAGGTCAAAAACTCGTGAGCATCATCAGTCTTAGCACCATAAAACTAAGGTGGTTTCATCCTCTGAAACGTTCATAGGCGACCTGGTCATCATCTGCCAAGGCCACCTCAAGGGCCGCCGGTACACCTACAACTGTTGCTGGAACCTGTGGTAGCTGAACCACCGGCTCTTGAACCACTAGAATCTGATGCTGATAACCAGGGGCCTGTGCCCCTACCCCAGCCTGTAACCCCACTGGTATACCTGTTGCACCCTGAGCAAAACGCTCCAATAACCCCAACATCCTGTCAAGTCTATCATCATGAACTGGGAGTGCATGGCCCGCAGGAGCCTGCTCTGCAGCTACTCCAATCTTTGGCTCAGGTGAAGGCTCTCTACCTCGGCCTCGGGCAGGTGCCGCTCCGTTGGCACGACCTCGACCACGTCCTCGACCTCTAGCCCGACCTCTACCCCTAGCTGGGGCCTTAACTCTGACCTCGGAGGCTAACTCCCCCCTAACTTCGGTAGCTCTAGTCCTCGGCATCTGCCAAAAACATCACGCGATACTCAGCACCCACGATAGCAACCTCGCACGATAAGAACAAAATGAAATAAAAGAAGTCTTTCCTAACAGTCTTTATAGCCTCTCGAAGATAAGTACAGACGTCTCCGTACCGATCCTCAAGACTCTACTAAGACTTGGTTTGTACATGTGAGACCTTCGAACCTGGGCTCTGATACCATTTGACACACCCCAAAACCGGATGTGATGGCACGTGCCCAAACCCCACCGGACACGTCAGCCTAACACCCAAAAACCCGACGATACGAAATTAATAAAACAAGAATAAGATAGAAAGATAAGCGAAAGTCTTTAAATAAACTCAACAGAACCCCAGAATTGGTTGTCACATGTACAAACCTCTAATACGGAATCTGAATAAAATATACAAGTCTCATAGTAAAGTTCTAGAATAGAACAGAACAGTAAATATAGATAACTTGAGGGCACGTCTGGAATGAACCGCTACCTCTCAAGTAAGTCTGGAAGCTCTAATCTGAAGATGAGTAATAACCCGGATCTGATAGAGCTGTCAACCTACACAACTGTGTAGAAGCAAGGGTGAGTACCAAAAGCAACAGGTACTTGCAAGTAACATTAAACTAAGCTAAACTAGCAGCTACAAACAACTCCTTTCAATCCTCACCGAACCACCGAAACTTCATTCTAACAGCGAACCAACAACCTATACTACACAATTCATAATCAACAGATATATCCAACAGTGTCTCAACATCAACCTCATATCCTCATGTAAGAGCAAATAGATCATATATCACATGAAGAGGGGAAAATAGGTAAAATCCACACACCACAGATAAAGATGAAGTCAAATGCGATGCAAAATGCAATAATGATGTCATGTAGTCGTGATGCATGTCTGTCCTAAGATACATATTTGTTGACGTAATCAGACCGTGCTGAATACTCAAATCAGAACCCATGGGGGCCACACATGGACCATGTATCACCGTAGGAACCAGATCCCATCGGCATCCAAATCGCTAGCAGGAGCTAGTCAATCTCATATATCTCTAACCAGAGCTAGTCCATCTCATATATCTCTAGCTGGAGCAAGTCTCAACTGTGTCTCATATCCATCCATCCTCATAACGGAGTCTCAGAACTCATGCAACAGATAGTTCACACATACGATGAATAATGAATATGCACATGTCATCAATCACAATCATATAACGATCACATCATAGTATTACACATCATCTGTCTCAATCACAACCATATCACGACCACATCATAGTATTACACATCATCTGTCTCAATCATAACCATATCATGACGACATCATAGTATTACACATCATCTGTCTCAATCACAACCGTATCACGACCACATCATAGTATTACACATCATCTGTCTCAACATCAATATCTGTATCAATCATAGCCTACTCATGCTCTTCTATCCCCTCAATATCGGTTATCACATGACTTAATCAACAAATTCAAGTCACATATAACACATTTAGCTCGTTTTATTCCACATCTTTCATTTACAACAATTTCAATCAACAAATAAAACCCATCCTCAATCCCCATTAATCCCCAACACAATTAGGAATGTAGTCATGTGTAGTCTAAGAGTTTAATAAAGTTTAGAAGTCACTTGCCTCAAAACACTTCAACTAGTAACTCAAATTTGACTTTTACCACAATCAATTCATAAATGGAATCCCACAATCAATACGAATCTAACAACACCAATATCGTGAAATTTGGAGAAAAAGGGTAAAATGGTCAAAAAAATCTCGTTCCGAAAAATATTCTCAAAATCTAGAAATTTTTAGTGAAAAATGTTCCCCAAGAAATTTAGAATCCAATAGTGAAAACCGTTTCAAAGAAGGAGTTGAAATGAGTTCACAAACTCAAATTTTCTATTAAATTCGGATTAGGCAAAAACCCCCAAATTTTACACTTGAAATCTCTAAATTTTGATGTTAAAATCCATAAATAATCGATGGAAATCAAAGATATAAGTTGGAAATAACTTACCCAATGAATTCCTTGCGAAAAAACACTTGAAATCACCTATTTTTGATCTCTCAAAGTCTAAAAATGGAGAAATGGGTATTTTCAAGTTGTGGGAAAATAGCTACTGATTTTTGACTTAAAAAAAGACTGTTGTTGCAGCTGAAACACAGCAATAACACCAAAGTTTAAGTCCCCGTTGGACCCTCGGCATTCATTCAGAATCTCGTGCACACAAACTAAATATGTACCCCCACTAAATTCGACGTTCCGGACTCAATGGAACCGTCGGAATTTGAATTCGAGGACTCCTTGACCCAAAATTCAATAAGATGCCAAGAAATTAGTTTAACGCCAAAAAAAATTCGAAACTCAAACGGAGCGTCTAAATATTCAACCAAGACTCATTCTAAACTTAGAATCGCCATTCGAAACCAATAGTACTCTCGGAATTTCAATCTGAGCCTCGGAACCTCATATGTTGACCAAAGTCAACTCTTTATCAAAATTTCACAACTTTAGCAACTTAGGACCTCAATTCTTCGTTTCAACTCCAAATTCAACACCGTAACTTCACACAGACCCGTTTTGACATTCTAAAACTGTCGAAATCGACGGAAATCCGATCCGAGTCCCGAAACTCTAAATGACTCGAAAAAGCACTTTTTAACCAACTTTAACTCATAAAAACTCAACTTTTTACCAACTTTTCCTCAAACCAACTTAACAACCACAAAACATGAGACTCGGGGCAACTACCGAAAGGGAAAAATAGTCATTTCCATGAAAAATTACCAAAATGACCTTTCGGGTCATTACATTGGAAAACATGAGAGTTGACATGTTAATTGGCATCAAGATTTAAGAACTTGATTATAAATTGATCAGTGAGTTTTTGGGTCAAGGTTAAACCTATAGCAATGTGGGTGTTGTTAGTTTCAAAATCTTATTTTGATTATTAACGTGAATAGATTGCTTTGAGTTGGAAGTACAACGAAAAGGGAAGGCTCAAGTCCCGGAGTGATTGTTCGATTATTTGAGGCAAGTGGATTTCTAAACCCTTGTTAAGTGTATAGAATTCGTGTATTTCCTTGTATTATGTGTTGGGAGGTAATGAGACTTGGTGATGGGTTGACTTGTCCACATTGATTAATTCAAATAATGAAAAAGGGGTAATAAAAGGCAATATGATTAATTGTTTGACTGCGATGTGTTGAGAATTATTTGTGACGGGCATTGGTATGAGTACCGGTGTTATAAAGGGAAAGTTTATTACTATAGAATGCGGATTGTAATTCGAGAATGTCAAAGGATATGTGTATTAGCTGACATATTATTGACTTGACTTATTATGTGTGATTGTGTTCTTTATTGAACCTGTATACTGGTGATAGCTGAGGTGATTACATATCATATTGATATTTGATTGAGATGCATCATCCCTTTTATTTAAATCATATTGTGGACATGCATTGATATGAGATTGAGTATAAGTTGGGCATGTAGAGATCGTTCGTGCTGGTGATTGTGAGATGTTAAAATTCTAATTTGGGCACATGGAGATCGTCCTTGCGAAATTTGTTTCATTTATGATAGTGCGTTGAGATAGTCCGCACAGACACATGGAGATTGTCCGTGTCGGTATATGGACCTCGCGAGTCCCCCATGGGTCATGAAGTCTCGATGTATTTTCGAGGAGTATCATGTATATACGATTGAGAGAGTACTTGGTATTCTAAGGCATATCATTTCATGGTGTCATGTTGCATTGCATCCCATGACATCCTTCATTCTTGATGATTATGTGTTTTATTGGTGGTTGGAAAGTACTTGATGTTTGATTACTTCTATTTGATGAACTTGATTTTGTGTGTAGTTGATATTTGTGAGTGCCTTTTTGTGAAAGTTGTGATTGATGAATATTGAGTTTGTTGTTGAGGAAATGTAATTTGTTAAAGTGATTGTTGTTGAGCTGGGTGCTATGTAAACTGTGAACTGTTAGGTTGGGTTAGTTTTATGCAGGTTTTACTTGTGGAGGTTCGGTTGGGGTATAAAGAGTACCCGTATTCTATTCCCTTAGCTTGTGTTTAGAGGTGTACTTGTTGAGTGGCGTGTGGTTTGGTACTCAGTCCTTACTTTTACAATTTTTTGTAGGTTACGAGCTTGAATTTTGTGATACTTTCCATTCTCTTATTTTCCGAGGCTTCTTGGAGATTTGTGAGGTTGTTGTTTGTCATCTCAGTGGACCTTCTTACTCTTACTTATGATATTGTTCTATTTTAGAGACAACATCATTTGAGACTTACGTTTTCTTTCAAATCTATCGTAATACTTTAGATGATTGTACATGTGACAATCAGATTTTGTGGGTATTTTTGAGTTAATTATGAAATTTTCGCATTTTATTGTAATGGGTGAGTGTTAGGCTAACTTGCCTTGGTGGGATAAGACGAGTGTCATCACGTCCATTTTTGAATCGTGACAAATAAGTAATAACTCTGCACATTTTGAAATTATGCTAGATTTCTCAATATCACTCTAGATTATAATAAATGATGATTATGAGAATTGCATAACACACTGTTATACTATTATGTAGAATTTTGTGTTTGTTAATTAATTTTTAATTAATGCAATTAGCCTTATATTTTTGAAATAATTGTTCAGTCAATTATTTCCTCACAAAAGTCAAGATTATGTGGAATATTTAATGTTTACAATTATATTTCAATTTTTGGAAAGAGGAATTAGATTACATCATATTGTATATACTAAATTATTGCTGAATTAGATGACTTTATGAGGGCCATTTAAATGATTTTACCAAATATTATGGAATACATTGGCTAAGGGATAAGTTTATCGTCATTTAAATATATTTCAAATTGAAAGAAGGTTATGCGATCACTGTAACTTTCTAACCGATCCTGCAAGAAGTTATGAGGCAATATAAATGTAACCTTTGTTTTTTTTCACAAAACTGAGTGCTTGTTCCATGAAATATGTTATGCCATATTCATCATTCAAGAATATTTCATAGCCCTTGGGCAAAAAAGGATTTAACCAAGGAGTAAACAAGTATGCCTTTAAATAAATATTTCTCTTTTTCTATGACACCAACAGTATCGATTATGTAAAAAATATTGAAGACTTAGTTCCACATAAATCATCAAATAAGAATAGAAATTATTGATGATAGACAATATGCAAATTCTAGTAGGAAACCTTTTGCTCTTAAAGTCTGTCATAATGACTAGGAACTTGATATACCTCTCACTTTGATTTGGAAATATGTCCTTAAATTGGTTCAAGTAAGAGAATGCCTCATCAATTGTCATTTTTTGCTTGCTAGCACCAGCTCTATCAACAACACTATCACCACTTATATTACTCAGACCACCTTAAGAAACTTATGATTGACTTTGACACATAGAACCATAGCTTAAAGTTGGCAGTAAAATTTATTTGTCCAATTTATTAATATAGAGTAGTGTTATACTCTCATTGACTTGAAATCATTATTTATCTTTGGATTCAAGAAAAAGCTTTTAAAAGTTCATTCAAAATTGACAAATCCTTTGACATGATACAACCAAATAAATAGTGGCACTGTTGATATGTTGGAGCCATCAAAATAACAAAGAATTATCCGAAAAACAACAATCATTCTAGATCAACTCTAACAACACAACATAGGTAAAGACTCAATCTTTATCTTTACATAGTAGAAAAAAAAGATTTTAAATACTCAAGTTGTTAAGTTATAAAAAATGGCATCTAACAATTCTTGATCACTAACATACACATCCTATACATCATATAAATTAAAAATAACTAATTTATCAACAATTCACCTAAACAAGTTATGTACGTAGAAACTAGATCCGAAAAAACTGAACATAAGACAAATATCTTACGAATCTCTGTGGAAAACACCAAATGGAGAGTCATCTCTCAATCTCTTCATGATGCAAAAATAAAATAAAAATAAATTTCATAGTAAAAAAATTCAAACAACAGAAGCTCCATTTTCTAAACATACTGACCTTTTGAGATAAGTATGCAAAATAAAAAGTCTCAAAAGATCTATCAATGAAAAATAGATTTGAACCAATTTTTTTAGATGAGAGAAGATAAAAAAATTGTTCTTCTGTTCAGTTGCCTCTACCTTTTTCCTTTCCCATTCTCCTTGACTCATATGAACTACAACAAACAGAAGTTTGAGAAATAAAGAGGTAAATGGTTAAGAAGTGAGAAAAAAAATATTGCTATTGTATATCTCATGTACTTCTAATATAAATTTATGCACATCTGTTTATTGTACCAACAAAAATTTGTCAATATTCAAAAAAGGTAAACTTTTAAAATGAGCTAAAAATAAGTAATAAGAATGCACATTTCGAAATTATGCTAGATTTTTCTACATCACTATAGATTATTATAAATGACAATTAGGATAATTCCACAACGCGTTCTTAGTCCTTTCTATAGAAATTTGAGTTTATCAATAAATTTGCAACTAATGCAATTCGCCTTATATTTTTGAAACAATTGTGCAGTTAATAATTTTCTCACAAAATTTAAGACTGCTGGATATTTAATATTTATAATTAAACTTCAATTTTTGCAAAGAGGAATAAGATTACATCATATTGGTTATACTAAGAACTATATAATGCTGAATTGGATGACTTTATGACGGTCATTTAAATGATTTCACCAAATGAAATGGAATACTTTGGCTAATGGATAAGCTTACCGTCATTTGAATCTATTTCAAATGGAAAGAATGTTATGTGAACGCATTTCTTCTAACCAAAATTTATGTGATCTAAACTCTAACTCTCCTCAAGATTACTCGGGTAGGTATATCTACCAAATGGGTCGGTTATGATAAATTTATTGGAATTTAAGTTATTAAATAGATGAATTAGTGAGTCACCCAAAATTTATTTTTGTTGAAATTTATTGGGATAAATGTGGCTCATGCCCCAATTCGCTCACTTCTTACTACGTTTCTATTGCTTTATTTGTTCTTTTATAATTTTTTTGTACTTATTAAAATTATAATTTGTCTTTATTACACCAACATATAATATATCAAATAAGAAAAAATAATTGTTTAAAACATTTTGATAAGATAATTCATGGGTCAATCTAGCTAAGTTATTAGTGTAACTTTTTATGGCTTGGATCGAAATATACAGGGCCGATAAATAGATGGATTATACAAAATTGGGACGAATTGTACTAGTTATATTTAAATAGGATAATTTTGTCACTATAGTAAGGGATTTATCTATATTCTATAACATATGCATAATTAATAATAACATTTTATTATCTTTATTTAATAATATACTAACTAAAAATTGTAAAATGAACAAATAAAATAATATACCTCACATATGATAAAAATTGAGTATCAAGTTAAAAATGTAGGGCTAGATGAAGCAAAGAATGAAAACGATATAGAACAATATTAGTTTTGAATCAACCTATTGGAAATTTGTTTTATATTAAATTCACGTAGCGATGTATATTTGAAACAAGGAGCATGTTAAAAGTACTATATTTCGCTTCATCAATGTTTGAATGTCGTTTTAATAATACAGTTGATTAGTAGTAGTTAAATCGTCCTAGAAGATTTTTTTGAACTCTTCTAGCAAATATGGATGGTCTTTGAGAAGTACGACAACCTACATATAAAAAAATAGTACTTATAAACAAGAACACGAGGGTTGTCCATAATATCTATGTACTCAAATTATAAATATTTATGACCTTATCGCACACTTGTTTGGCGTTCTTGCACCCGTTTTTAAATATGGAAAAATATCTATGAGCTAATTGTAATTTTCTATCCGTTCCTGCAAGAAGTTATGAGGCTTTAAATTTGGAGTAAAGTTTTTTAATGAAAAAAAAGGTAGGCCTTTTATTATCAAAATCATAAGGTAACATAATGGGGCAAAAGGATCTCATGAACCCTTGTACTTGTATGAATTTGTATTGTGGACCTTTCTACTTAACATTTTATCAACTGAACCCCTAAACTAAATAAAACACAATAAATTAAACTCCTCTGACCATTGACCATGCTTATATGGCATTAAAATAGCTGAGTTGGCGAGAGAGTGTGACTACACGCATTTAAGGCGAGTGAACATCATATTTTAAACTTTAAATTTTAAATTATTAAAATTATATAATTAAAAAATTAAAAAAGAAAAGAATCCATCTTCTTCCCCACACCACTTTTTCAGCCACTCCTTCCCCATCGCTGCGCAAACCTCTTTTTTTTTTCTCCACACCATAGTTATCTTCTTTAGCCCGATCTTGGCATGGGCACTTTGGTGTCATTAGGTTTCATGTCGATTATCAGTGGAGGGAGAGAGTCGTGTTGGTTTCATGGTGGTGCTCAGCGATTCGCAATGGTGTGAGAGAGAGAGGCGACTCTGGTCCCTTTTTCGCTAGAATGAGAGCGATGTTGGTCCTTTTTTCAGCCAGAATGGGAGGCGGCGGCCGACGAGGGAGTTTGCAGGTACGCCGGAGAGGATGGAGAGGGGAGTTTNGAACGGGCCTAAAACCCAAACCAGTGCCAGCAAGTCATAAATGACTTGGGGTCGCTACAGAAACGCTCTAAACGATTAAATGAATTCTTTAATATTAAAAATGACCTGGAGGGTCATTACAGTCCCCATCTTCAATCCTTTACAGCAATCGTCTCCTTCTAATCCCTTAAATTGTCTTTTTCAACCTGTTTCAATAACCCAAAAAAATCTCAGGCAAATTTTGGGTAGATTTTGACGAGTTTTGCGGCAGAGGTTGGTGTGAAATTGTATTTGTAAGCAATTTGGGGTGTGAAAATAGTAGTCGGCGTTGTATTGCGAAAAGTTTGGCCAGATCTGGTTGTTAGGTGGCTTAGGTTGTTGTCACTGTGGAGGTTGGAGGAGGAAAGAAAAATAGTGATGTGTGCGGCGGAGATGACGACGGGTGAGGGAGAAAGTATATGTGATTTCACCGGCAAAAATGGCGACGACGCCGGCGATGACTTTCTTTTGGTGGTGAAATAGTGAAAGTAGGGAGAATTAGAAATGACAATAATAAATTAAAATGTTATTATTTTACATTTTATTAAATAATTTTGGTTAATAATTTTTAAAAATAGTTATGAAATAATTATGATGTGGCATTAATATATCTGACGTGGATATGACATGTCAATTATATAAAAGAGAGTGAGTTACAGACATGGTTGGAGGGGCTTAAAAGTCTCATTTTATTTGAGTTTAAGGGTCCAGATGAAGGGTTCAGAATACAAATTGATACAAGTATAAGGGTCCACCAGACCATTTCGCCAACATAATGGTAACCTTTGACTTTTTCAGAAAGCTGAGTACTTGTTCCATGAGATATGTTTTCTCATCTTCATCATTCAAGATTATTTCATAGCCATTGTGCAAACAAAAGATTTAAACAAAGGAGTAAACTTGGATGTCCTTTAATAAATCTTTCACTTTTTCTATGACACCGACAGTGTCAATTATGTGAGAAATATCAAAGACTTAGTTCCACATACACCATCAAATCAAAATAAAAATTAATGACGATTCAAAATAGGAATATTGTGGTAAAAAAAAAACCTTTTGCTCTTAAAGTCCATCATAACACCAAGGAACATGATATACTTCTCCCTTTGATTTGGAAACTTGTCCTTAAGTTAAAATAAGAGAATGCCTCATCAATCCTCATTTTTGGCTTACTAGCACCAGCTCTCTCAACACCGCTATCACCATTTATATTACCTAGACCACTTCCAGAAGCATGTTATTGACTGTGGCACATAGAACCATAGCTAAAAGCTAGCAGTAAAATTTATTTGTCAAAAATATTAATATAGAGTTATGTTATACTCTCATCCACTTAAAAATCTATGCTTATATTGGGATTAAAGTTTTTTTTTTTGATATAGTTCATTCAAAATCGACAAATCCTTCAATATGATACAACTAAAGAAATAGTGGTCTTATTGATATGTTGGAACCTTCAACCTAACAAAGAATTATCAGAAAAATAAAAGTCAATCTAGACCGACCCTAATTGTAAAGACCGGGTTTCTTTGTCATAGAAAAGGCAACGGGAAAAATTTTGGGTCGAAAAACATTTTCGTAGTAATTTGAAATTTCCCAACCTAGTCCAGATTTGGACGAAATCGAAGTCATGAAGATGTAGGGAAATCTACTAATAATCGGGTGACTTATATATGATTTTTATTACATGAGTAGTTAGATAAGTCGTTAAAGAATCCGTACGACTTTATGGAATCATTCGGGTGAGTAGAACTCCCGAAATCGATCTTTGCATGAAAGGTATTTTTTGAGTGTCGTTGGTTGAAAGAATATTGTGAAATGGGGTGTCTTGGAATTATTAAAATAGTTCACTGTTCGTGCAAGCCGCTTTGGCAGTGCTTTTGGTCTCTCTGGTGGGGCCGCTGTAGCGGGGTGGGTGTCGCTGTGGCGGGCCCAACGTGACTTACATTCCTAAATAAACCCCAAAACGTCATTATTGAGCACTTTTTGGTTTTAAGAGCTAAGGAACGAACCTAGGTGATTCTTGACAGTTTTCCACCATTCTTGAGGCCAAAGGTAAGGTTTTCACTCCCCGACTCCATTTTTCGATCCGTAGAACGTAATCTAATGGGTATTTATCGATGGGTAAGTGTTTTGATTTAGAAACTATGGTGGAAAAGGCCATAGTTTGGATACTTGGGATCATGGGTTTGATTTAGGGTTCATAGTATTGTTAGTAATTTGGGTAATTAGTGATTGTTTATTTATTCTCGTATTATAATGATTGTTTGTAGACCAAGAACAAATGAAATGAATCTGGAAAGGGAAGGATCAAGTTTCTTAGGGTTTCAAGCTTGTTTCGAGGTAGGTGATGGTTGTGATTCTATTATTGTGTGATGTATGTTTTGTTCTTGCTTCATTATGATACATGTATAAATGTGAATGTTGCATTATTGATCACACTTGTTGTAAATGAGATAGACGAATGATGAATGCCATGAATCATGACTTAGTTGTATGAACTTGGGAATATACTTGTGATTGTGATTGTGGCTTGTTGAATGGATTGGATGTTGCGTTCCGACACACTAACTTGGATAGGTTGCCACGTTTTGGCATAATAATGGGATTGGTTGCCACGTTCCGGTATAAACATTGGATCGGGTACCACGTTCCGGTATGCAAACTATTTGGGTTTGGGTTCCATGAGAGGACCAATGATTTACTATACTTGTACATATTGAGAAATGTGAAACTGTACCTTGTTCTTAAATGTTGATTATATTGTATATGTTCGGTATATGCATGTGATGATATTGTTGTAATAACTTACTAATGTTGCACTTAATGGGATAGTCGCGTGATCCTACCAGTACACTGTGGTTGTGAACTGATACTGCACTTGCTCTTTCTTTGTTGAGTATAGGGCATCTTCAGACGGCTATTGACAGACTTCATTTAGAAGATCAGGGAGCATCGTTCGAATTCAAGGGTAAGCCAGCTCTTTCGGGATGCCATGAGTTTTCTTTTCTTCTATGTCCACATTTCAGACTTAGACTTTCTACTTAATTGATTAGTTCATTAGTATGGGGTTGTATCCCTTCTTGTTTAGACTTGTTGAACTTTAGATGTTTTGGTACATTGACTTTCAGGTTCTAGGTGTATTTTTCGCAATTGTTTAGTTGTTAAATCTTTTGGAAGTTTATGGGAACTTCAGTTGTTAGCGATTATTCTTGCTTTCCTGTCCTTACATGCTTTAGTTTTTAGTTTAGTCGCTTGGTTTGGGTTGTGGTAATGGTTCTCCCACCGGAGGGTTGGTGTGGGTGTCAATCACGATGGTCTGGGTCGTGACAAAGTTGGTATCAGAGCCTAGGTTCGTTGATCTCGATGTACTAAAACAAGTTTAGTAGAGTGTTGTGGAATGGTACGGGGACGCGTTTACCTTTCTTCGAGAGGCTATAAGACTTTAGGAAATCTCTTTATTTTCTATTGTCTCCTTTCGTGCTATAAATTAATTCCAATTGATATTTGTCGATTCAAATTGGTATCTAAACTCATTCACTTTTCATTCCGCAGATGGTTAACACTAGGTACAACGGTGTTAGGCCCGTAGCTCCTGTCAATGCTCAAGTTGAGGAATCTGCAGCAGAGGTTGCAGTTGAGGCAGGGGTAGAGGAAGAGCTAGAGGTAGAGGCCAAGAAAGAGTGGCGCCTACTAGAGATTTGGTACCCGTCGCAAATGTTCCCCAAAATAAGGTCCCTACCGTACGTCATAAAGAGATAGAGGAGGATATTGAGGTTGAAAATGTTTGGGAAGTTGGACAAGAGAAAGAGGTACATGCTAAGACTACATGTATTCCTCCTATCGACCTAGTGTTAGCTCAACAGATCATGTCATTTTTGAAAGGATTGGCTGGCCCTGGAGTGCTACCCGCCAATCCCCCTATTGCTCTCACTACTCCGAAGGTAGGAAGAAAAGTAGGTACTGATGCTTTCTTCCATCCTTTGTTGGGTTCGGTTATGATTGGTAATGAGCATGAAATGTTGACTAAGTTTTTGAAGCTAAAGCCTCCTGTATTTCTTAGTTCTGAGAGTTAGGATACCTATGTGTTTTTCTTAGACTGCTATGAGAGGCTTCATAAGTTGGTAATTGTCCATAACATGGGGTTTAGTTCATGACTTTCAAACTTCAAGGTGAGGACAAGCAGTAGGGGATAGCTTATATGGAGTGCAGATCTATAGTTTTATCTCCACTCACTTGGACCTAGTTTAATGCTCGTTTCTTGGAGAAATATGTCCCTAGAACTTTGAGAGATCATAAGAAAGATGAGTTTATGACTTTGGAGCAAGGTGGTATGTCTGTGTCTGCTTATGAGGCCAAGTTTCATGCTTTATCTAGATATGCTACGTAGTTGAGAAACTTTAATAAGGTGATGGACTTTGGTAAGAAAGTGGAGGGGATGAGGCGAGACAGTTAGGCTAAGGCATTGGCAAAAAGGGCCAAGAACTCGGGTAACTCTTAAGGTTCTTACTCCACAAGATCAGGGAGGCCAACACTTGATGCTAGGTCAATTCAGTCCGCTATGCCCACCTCAATAGGTAACTACTCCGGATCCCAACTCATAATTTGATTAAGGATAACCAGGGAGTCGTGCCTTCGATAGGCGGCAGGCCATCCTTTGATCATACTTGCTACAATTTTGGAGGTATATGAGAAGATATTGTCCCCACCCACGAGTGTTAGATTCCGTGCAACAGCAGACTAGAGCAGTGGCACCCACAGGAAATCGTATTAATTGTAGAGGACGTCCATAAGGTGGGCGAGGAGGTAATCATCAAGGCCATGGAGGTAGAGGAAATGGTAACGTGGGCAGGTGTAACGCGCACCCAGGCAGGGAAGTCGCTCGACATGATGATACGACTCAGTGTTACACCTTTTTGGGCAAAAATGAGGTAGAGGTATCTGACGCGGTGATCACATGTACTATTATTGTCTGTGACCGGATGACTAATGTGTTATTTGATCCAGGTTCCACTTATTCATATCTATCCGTGCGATCTGCCTCAGAATTTCCTATGATTTGCGATATACTTGATGCCCCTATCCATGTTTCTACCCCAGTTGGGAAGTTTTTCATAGTCACCAATGTCTATCATGCTTGGCCTATTTTGTTTAAGTGTTTTTAGACTTGGGCTGATTTGGTGATTTTGGATATTACTGACTTTGATATACTCTTAGGAATGACTTGGTTGTCACCCTATTATGTTGTGCTTAATTGTAATACTAAGTTTGTAACTCTAGAAATTCTGGGAAGGGAATAGTTAGAGTGGGAAGGGGTATACAAGCCTAATCAAGCAAAAATCATATCCTCTATTCGGGTTAGTAAACTAGTAGGGCAGGTTTGTTTGGCTTATTTGGCTCATATTCGGGATGTTGAGGTTGAGATTCCATATATTGAGTCTATTCCTGTGGTGTCAGAATTTAGAAATGTGTTTACTAATGACTTACCTGTTATGCCTCCGGATAGAGATATAGACTTCTGCATTGATTTAGAACCTGGTACTCGTCCCATTTCTATCCATCCATATCGCATGGCTCCGGTAGAGTTAAGAGAGCTTAAGGCTCAAATAGCTTCTTGCTAAGGGATTTATTCTTCATAGCACTTCTCCATGGGGTGCTCCAGTTTTGTTTGTTAAGAAAAAAGATGGTAATATGAGGAAATGTATACATTACCGGCAATTGAAGAGGGTCACTATTCGAAACAAGTATCTTTTGCCTCGAATAGAAAATTGTTTTGACCAATTGCAAAGTGCATCAGTTTTCTCTAAGATTGATCTAAAGTCTGGCTACCATCAGTTGAAAATTAGGCCTGAGACTATGCCCAAAACGGTGTTTAGAACTCGCTATGGGCACTATGAGTTTTTGGTTATGTCTTTTTGTTTGACCAATACACCTGCAACTTTCATGAGTTTCATGAATGGGGTGTTCAAGCCATTCCCTGATTCGTTTGTTATAGTCTTTATTGATGATAGTTTGGTCTGTTCGACAAGTGAGGAAGAGCATGCCAACCATCTTCGTATTGTTCTAGGTAATCTTGGGAAACAAAGGTTGTATGCTAAATTTTCTACGTGTGAATTTTGGTTGACTTCGGTTGCATTTTTGGGACATGTATCTCAAAAGAAGGGTTAATGGTAGATCCTCAAAAGATTGAGGTGGTTAAGAGTTGGGTTCGGCCTAGCTCTGTGACAGAAGTTAGGAGTTTTTTGGGGCTCGCTAGCTACTATTGTCAATTTGTGAAGAACTTTGCTTCTATTGCCACTCACTTGACTAATTTTACCAGAAAGGAGATACCATATGAATGGACTGAAAAATGTGAGGAGAGCTTTCAAAAGCTCAAGACTCTCTTGCCAACCGGGCCTATTCTAGCATTACCGGTTGAAGGTAAATATTTTATTGTTATTTCAATGCTTTACATTCTGGTTTAGGTGATGTGTTGATGTAGGATAAAATGTTATAACTTGTTGATGAGACCACAATTTGGACTCATTTAGGATTTAATTATAATAGATTTAGTGTCCACGAATGAACATTTTGTCTCAATAACTGATATAAATTCTTGAATTTCAGGTATTTGAATTTAGGGACAAAACATTGACACTATTGAGTAAAAAGGAACAAGGCAGCTGAAAGAACGAAGAAAAGAAGGCATGAGGATTGCCTAAACCATTGGGAGAGTCGCCGAATGGCATTGGTCTAGCCTAATGTTCCAGTGTGCGAAGCAGTGAAGGAGAAAATCAAGTCGGCTATAGAAAGAAGCAGTCGGTGAGTCGCCGAACAGTTCCGCGATGAAGTGCCTTATCTTCCAAAGTGACGAAGCCTCAAGGATGCTGAAGGAAAAAACAAAAGACGATACAAATGACCAAAGGGCGGATCACCGAGTGGATCGACGATCCCGACTGACTGCGCTGACTGAACCTTCGCAACACACTTTTTAACAACTATAAATACTTGTTTAAATTTTTAGCTTAGTAATCAGATTTTTTATGCAATCATTTTATATTTAGAATTACTCAGTTTTAGAACTTAGAGAGCTATGGATAATAAGAAACATGGTAAGAAAAATACTAGTAGAAAATTAAGAAAAATAAGAAGAAAATTANATCTAATTATTCAGGTTTTTAAGCTTAGAATTGAAAACTGAGTTTGAGAGAAATTTTGCCTTAGCTTGGCAGATTTTAAAAATTCCCATTTTGAAGAAATTGGAAGTGGGTATTGAAGATTCTTCATCTTAGATGTGTGTAAAGACCATATCAATCCTACCCGCTTGATGGAAACATTTTTCGGTATAGATTTCTATCTCTTTACTATGTCTAACTAAAACCCCAATTCTTGGGGTGTGATTATGTGATTTACTGCTGGGTATTGCTAATTGATTGTTTATTCGCTATTTAAAGGTGATTTTGTTCAGTTGTTCTGTTTGAATTTAATGAGGTTGTAGTTGCAAATACAATTTAAACTTGTTTTCGACTTGTTCGAGAGAGAGGTTGTAAAACCAAAACTACTGAATTGATGGTCTGTGGTTATTAGGTTATCGTGGGATCAACTCGAGAGAGTGAATCCTAAATCCTCTCCCACACATTCAGCTGGAGAGAGTGAATGGACTAAGGGGAAGACTGTGCTTCGTTGCCGCTTATTGGTGTTCAAGAGAAACCAATTTTATTCGGGGTAAATTGTTTGAGAGAAAGTTTACCCTCACTATAGTCTAGCTTAGTTACCAATTTACAGCGATTTACTATCAATAGCAATTACCCGGCTGTTTACCTTAGCCTATAATCCTATCACATCCTAAGAGTCCCGTCTACATATTTGTATTTTCATTTTTAGTTGTTGGTTTAGTTGATAACTAATTACAAACCCACCCCCCCTTTTGATACTTGACACTTGTGTCATCCTTTAATTTATCATGTTTTTCTTCGTTAATGTTTATAGCTATAATTGACTTGAACACATTTATGCTTTTCTATTGATTCTTAATTATGAATCACTCCATTGGGACTCGACCCCAACTCACTAGTTGGGTTAAATTACTACTCACGATCGTTGGCACTTGAACTGGAAGCAGTGTCCTGATACGTGAAATCAAAATGGTGTCACTGCCGGGGAGTGGTGTCACTTGAGAATGTCTAGTTAAGTTAAAGTTTGTTCTTGTTAGTTATAGTTCTACTTAATTTTTAGTTTTGTTTTGCTTGTTTTGGTTGACAACATGTAGTATGAGCGTAAACGGCAGCAATGGCAGCTAAATAGGCCATCAAGACGACATCGGAAACCTCAACGATGTAAATGAGCCTCATGCTAATGACCGCCATCTCATGGGAGGTATTAGTGCCATTCTCTTGCCCCCGGCCAGAGGGAATACGGTGTTCCACATCACGAGTACTATGTTGCAACTCTTGCAACTAAAAGGGCTTTTCAGTGGTTTGGCTCATGAGGATCCCCATGAGCACATTAGAAAATTCGTGGATGTATGCGGACCATTCTCCTTCAAGAATATCTCACAAGAATCGGTCCGGTTTAGGCTTTTCCCGTTCTCTTTGATGGGAGAAGCGTGCAAGTGGTAGGCTGAATTGCCACGCGAATCAATGACTTCATGGGAGGAGTTGGTTACCGCATTTCAAGTGCAATTTTTCCCTCCCTCGATGATGATGACTCTTTGGGACAACATTCAGAGCTTCAAGCGTCTAGAAGGCGAGCCAATTCATGAAACTTGGCTGCGATTCAAAAAGTTGGTGCTTCAATGCCCAACCCATGGCTTGCCTGATAACGTGTTGCTGCAGTATTTTTACTGGAGTCTTGACTCGATAAATAAAGGTGTTGCTGACCAACTTTCTCATAGATGTTTGATGCAGCAACCTTATTTGATAGCGGCTCAGCTCTTGGATGGCATGACTACTATAAACAGGACGTAGTATACCCATGTAGACCTAGTCTCCCCTCTCACGTTCAAGTTGACTAAGGAACATATGGAGAAGGACCAAGAGAGGAACTAGAACATGGCCAAGATCATGAAACAACTTGACATTTTATCTAAAAGTTTCATGGGAGCGGGTGCTAGAAGTGTCAATGTCGTGGGTGTCGGGTGTGCTAATCCGAATGAGTCAAAGTTTGAGGCCTTGTATAATGAAGAGGTAAATTTCCTAGCCAACCAAGGCGGTAGTTATCATTCAAACTACCCGACGCACGGTGGTAGCCAAGGTTGGAGTAGGGATAAAGGTTAGAAAGATCGAGATCATTAATGGAGGGACGTAATCCAAATTGGAAGGATAAAGAGAAGGATAGGTATGTGCCTCCCCACGAGTACCAAAAGACAAAGGATTCGGAAGGTGGTAGGTCAGAGGATATGCTTTCTCGTATCCTTAACAAAGTTGCAGGGTCAGACAAGATTTTAAAAGAAATGAAAAAAGATCTGTCTACCCTTGCCAAACTGTTCCCTCCCATGCAGTGTCGATCAAGCAGTTGGAGACCCAAATGGGTCATATATCATCTCATCTTAACCCGAGATAGCAGGGGGATTTGCCTATTGATACTATGGCTAAACCCAAGAATGAGATTTGAAGGTGGACTTGCGTTATGCTGGGACGTTAACTAAGGCGCTGCTTGGGAGGCAACCCAAGTTTTCTTATTTGTTTTCTTTCTTTGTTTGGAATAATGGTGTGTTGGTTGTGCAGGTTAACGTATAGAAAGTGTTCAGAAAGAGGAAAATTGGTAAGAAAAAGGGTCGTCAGCGCATCGCCGAAGAGGTCGGCGACCCGACCTAGACCACCATTAGACTCAAGACAAATTCAAATAGGAGTTTGTAAAACTCGGAGATTCCAGGAAATTATTGCCGAATCACCGACCAGGTCTGCGATCTCGATCTATTCCACCATTTTGACCCCCACCATAACTAGAGGTCCTGTAAAACTCGGCGAGGTAACTAACCACTTGTCACCGAGTGGTTCGGCTAGCATGAATAATGTCACCGAATGGGTGAAAACTGGACGATTTAAGGCCAAAAGGTTATACTTTTCAAATTCCTTCACTTTACCTCTCTTTAAAGCTTCACAAACTCACACCTGCACATTATTCTCTATATTTTTGCATTCTTCAAGTGTTTTAGTCATTGACCTGTGCTTAGAATTTGGATTAAATTGCCGCCTAGCGATTCAATCTTATCGTAATCAACATTAAAGGTTGGTCCCCCGAACCCCAAGTTTTTTTTTGACATTTGAACTCTTATGCGAATGATCTTATCGTGTTGTCATGTGTTGGGCCTCTCTGATAGCATTAAAACTGTTTGAATGACTATGTCAATTTGAAAATCTTTCCCATATTGTATTGAATGTTGAAATCTGGTAATGTGGTGCATTGAAATAGATTAAATTTTGTGGGGTTTTGCTTGTATGTTATGGATCTTGTTTGAATATAAGTTCTACATGGTTTGATTTTGTTTTCGGCGGTTGCAGTGTTGAATTCGAGAAGTTGGGTTGAAAATAGGCACAATGGGTTATTTGGCGAGCTGGGTCGAGCTCGCCGAACAACTTGGCGGTTCGCCTAATGTCCCCATCTCGCCTTTAATTTCATGCTTTATGTGTTGTTGGGTTCTGTAACTTTCGGCGAGAAGTCTATAGTCGCTGAGGTGTCATGACCCAGGGGTACCCCCTAGACGTAACACGATGTACTCGACCCCGAAGGGGTCTAATACAAACCATTTGCCTCATCAAGTAGGTAATAGAATTGAAAATATGGAACAATTTAAAACTTTTACAATCGAAGTCATATTACATAAAAGCAACAAGTAGAAGTCTTTCTATACTCTTTGCCTCAAACCATCTAATACAACTTTAGAATAAACTCTTGGGATAAAACCCATACAATAGTCTAAGAACATAAAGAAATGACATAAAGGTAAAGCGAATGTTGTCCTCGAATCCATGAGGACTCACCATGGTCTTCAATTCTTCTAGATCCTTGAAACCTAGCCTCCAAAGCAACTTAAGCCTCCAGCCCTACATTTGGTTAGAATGTAGGAAATATGCGTTAGTATAAAATGTACCAAGTATGAAATCTAGCATAACATCATAAGAGCATCTCAAATGGTTAGTCAACATAAGACATAAGCACAAGCATAAGAGATAATAACATAGTCATAACATAAACATCGTAGTCATAGCATAATCTCCAACATAAGCTACATATAAACATATGTCAACATAAGACATAGTTAATGAGCATAGGAGATAAGTCATAATCAAATAAGCATAATTGACCTTTGGTCATCCATACCATAATAGCACCATTCTCAAGTAACTTCAAAAGCATACAAGTGCAAAGCAAGAATAACATCTCATAATACCACCCAAGCGAAGTATCCCTTTTTAGCCATCTTAATGATAGTCTATATGCATGGTTAAGTCATAAGTCTTTCTACCATAAGGGCACCATACTTCTAAGTAACCTCAAGACACACTTGTGCAATGCATGAAAGGCATGCCATACTACCCTTCACACTAAGCATAGCCTTGAAATTATCTTAGTCATATTCATCCTCCTTTTGATCTTACTAAAAGCTTACTTCATATAGACAAGGGAATTACCACCTTAGTCAATCATATCTTGGAAGGCAACTGTGGCAACAACCCAAGCTAAATCATACTACATAAGGGAACCCTTCACACTGGCCTCAAGTCACACTTGTGCCATGTAGGTGTTGCATCCCATACTGCTACCCACACTAAGTGCTTCTTTAGACTATCATGAATGTTTACTAGTTGGGGACTAATCCCTCTAGTGTATTTTGCCTCTATTCATAAAGTACTTTTCTACTTAGTACTAGGAAATTCATCACACATGAATGACCACAGGACATCAATTCAAGTCTACCAAGGAATAGCACGCTACTAGGCAAGACCAAGATAATCATCCAACTAACATGACCATAGTATCCTAAGTCAAGCTACCATGGAGACATATTATCATACTAGTCCAAGCTATCAAAGGAATAACCCTCTAATAAGATTAGACCATGCAATCTTCCTACTAACATAACTAGGTTAAGCTAAGCCAACTAACTTGGAAGACACACTAACATGCAAGCCCAAGCTACTCTAGGAAAGGTACAAGTATCCTATCCTATCCTATCTACCATGAAATAGTACTAAACCAACTAAGTCATGCTACGCTTACAAGTGTACTAGAATACAAATGCAAGCTATCCATAGGGGAGTATGATTCTTAACCCTAAGCTATCCTTAGGAGAGTATGAGCTCTCAATCTCAAGCTACCATGACTAATCTAACACAAGCTATCCTTGAAATGCACCTTACAATGCAAGTCGAGCTACCCTTAGGAGAGTATGGATCCTCAATCCTAAGCTACCTTTAGGAGAGTATAAGTCCTCTATCCCAAAGCTACCATGAAATGGTCTTGGCCAAACAAAGTCAAGCTACTATGAATGCATCCTAACATGTCAAGCTACCCATAAGAGAGTATAAATCTTCAATCCTAGGCTACCATTACTACCACTATTTCATGCTACCATGAAATGCACTCTACATTGCGAGTCAAGCTGTCCCTTAGGAGAGTGTAGATCCTCTATCCCAAGTTATCAACATTGCTCTTATCCTACTAAGCCAAGCTATCATTAGGATAGTGTAAATACTCAATACCAAGCTATCGTATCTTGGTTTTGTCTTGCCAAGTCAAGCTACACATGAAGGGATCATATATTACAACTTTAAGTTATTCTAGTCTAACATGCTTTGATTCATTTCTAAATGTATAAAAGAACTTGAATCTTGTAGCATATTCATGTCTAAATGTATAAGAGAAAGAGAATACACAACAAGAGCACATCATATTGACTTTACCCCAAAGCCCTAAAAATGATGGCTCCAAGCTCTACTTTCAAGCTTAACTTCATTCTATCATGATCCATGTCTAAATTACAATCTATTCAATCACATTGTTCATTAGAAGGTGATTCTAGTCAAACTTGATCATAAAGGTTCAATTCTAAATTCACAAGTCAAGATCCTTCCTATTCAATCAAGTCTAGACCAATTAATTATTAGATTATCCTAACTATGATCAAATAGTATTCAATTGAAATAGGAAGATCTCTTTAGAATGTTAAATTTTTGCCTCTAATGGCATAAACCCACAAAGATCACATTCATTAGTTTAGACTAGGGTTTATCATATAAATCACATGAATTCATCATAATATCACTAAAAAAATCTAATTCAATCATAATTGGATGTTATCCACTAGATTGGAATCACTTCCAAACCCTACCCACAATGCAAGCACAACCCTAGCTAGATTGGGT
Source organism: Solanum stenotomum (assembly GCF_019186545.1). Classification (NCBI taxonomy): domain Eukaryota; kingdom Viridiplantae; phylum Streptophyta; class Magnoliopsida; order Solanales; family Solanaceae; genus Solanum; species Solanum stenotomum. The sequence goes on from NC_064283.1 coordinate 33,225,736, forward strand.
TTTTGATTTCACAAGTGGGGCAAACTATGGGTGCTCCTTGGGTGGAAAAACCCATGGATGATTAAGCTTCGCATACCTTCAATCAATTAGCTAAAGAAATCTTGAATCAAAGGGGATAATGACCCTAAGTTGCTGCCCTCTCTTTTTCTTCTTCTTCTTCTATTCTAGACCCATAGATGATTAAGCTTCACATACCTTCAATCAATTGACACCCTCTCTTCTTCTTCTTCCTCTTCTTCCTCTGCTTCCTCTTCCTCTTCCTCTTCTTCTTCCTCTTCTTCTTCTTCTTCTTCTTCTTCTTCTTCTCCTTCCTCCTTCTCCTCCTCCTCCTCCTCCCCTTCTTCTTATTCTTATTCTTTTTCTTCTTCTTTTTCTTCCTCTTTCTCCTTCCTCCTCCTCCTCCTTCTCCCTCCTCCTCCTCCTCCTCCTCCTCCTCCTCCTCCTCTCCTCCTCCTCCCCCTCTCCTCCTCCTTCTCCTTCTCCTCCTCCTCTTCTTCTTCTTCTCCTCCTCCTCCTCCTCCTCCTCCTCTTCTTCTTCTTCTTCTTCTTCTTCTTCTTCTTCTTCTTCTTCTTCATCTTCTTTTGAGGTATTTAGATGAATGAGTTAAAGTGATTAGTTTACGGTCTATCAACTATTTATAGGAGGTTGTTTAACTACTTAACCAATCTACATTAATCTGTAATTAAATAACTAATCAATTCCCAACACCCCTAATAAAAACTAAAACTTAAAAACTGGCAGCATTCATGAGACCCCCATCCATGGACCATGGATGGGTCTTCTGGTCATGGTTTGGGTCTGTCATTTGGACCCGAGGCTCATATGTTGCAGGCCAACTCAGGCCTGACCTACACCCATGACCTACGGGGCGTAGCTTGATCTATTGGCCGTGAATGGCCAATCGTGGTTCACCATTTTTGACAGCCTTTGGGGACGGTTTTGGGGTCCTTCTCGAGGACCTCTCGGGTGGTCCTTGGGGAGTCGTACTCGGACGTTTAACCCCTAAACATATCATTCTAAGTACGGGAGTCATTCCTATGTGTTTTAACCCTCATACAACACTCCAAAACTCCACTACAAGACTCTACGACACACTAGGTCAACTCACTAGATTACGGGGTGTTACAATATCCCTCACTTGGGAACATTCGTCCTCGAATGAAGCTTTAAACACTTCATAAATTCTAAAATCTAACTTAGCAGCCCATTATGCATGTACTACATCAAATGCACATTATCAAGGAAGAAACTTGAATTCCAAGCTAAACACATACAATGCAACACAAGGGAGTAGGAACTACTTCTACTAACCCAAAATGCATCAAATCCTATATCTACTTATTTTCAAGGAGGATCTAACATCTCCTAGATAAAATATGCTCATCACACACTCGTGTAGCCTAATATGCAACTTCTCATAGAAGTATCTATTCAAGGAGAAACCCTCCAACTCCAACCACTAAGGCATGCTCATAATGAATTCATGAAGTCTATATGCAAGTCTTATTCATAATGCATTATAACATAAGGAAACAATACATAAAAGTTATTTCTAACAAGACCTAAGCAATTTCATGAACATGCATCACATAAGAAGATCATGGAAACATACTATTCACACATGACTTCACATAAAAGCAAATCAAGAGGAACTTATCATCTCAAGCTTGAGTGAGAGTAGAAGGAAAGGATGAGGAAATCAGAACATCTCATTGGGCCTTGGCCTCCGAAGTAGCACTCTTAACCATATACCTTACTAAAGAACACTCCGTACCAATCTATGGAACAACTTGTTCTTCTATTTCTTGACTTGCCGGTTCAAGACCTCTACCGGTAATTCTAAATTAGAGAGGTTCTCACTAAGCAACTAAAGCTCACAAGCAACCTTACTAACCCAACTCAAGATCTCACATGAGCCTAATGAACCGGGACTAAACTTCTCATACTCACCACACCTCTCAAGGTGAACATTTCTAGGAACTCTAAATCATGAACATCACTTAGATTTCACATCACCACAAAAAATGATCCTAAACCATGGTGAATTACACTTCTACTCTTCTTAGAAGAGTCTATTCACTCAACCCATCTAGGCATTACTCAAACACCCTATTCAACCAATCTATCAACATACCTCAAAACTCAGCATAGCTAAGTCGGGTTCTGCCAACAACTAGACATAACCACACAATAACCTCGCTAAATAGGCACACTATCCCCTACTTGGGAGTAAGCCTACACAAACTTTTCTAAACATCATGCATACTAAAATCAACTTTAAAGTTTATCATCTCAAGTATTACCAAGTCACATAGCCATAACTGGCATCTGAACCAACCTTTCTCCCTCATTCCTTGTAGCATAAACCCTCCTAATAGTCACATCCTAAAGACCATCGTATAAGGGATAAGAGAGAGAGCATATAGATCTATGGCATGACTTGGAGAATGAAGAAGTGATATTTTTCCTAAGCATCCAATAGCCTCTTATTCGTAAAATGTGTTGCGACTAATACCCATGAATAAGACTCTACTTAGACATGGTTTGAGACATCCTAAAATTTATCCCAAAACCTTATGCTCTGATACCAAGTTTTTCACGACCCATGGGGTACCCCCTAGACATAACAGTGCGTACTCGACCCCGAAGAAGTCTAATACAAGCCCTTTGCATCATAACATAGGTAATAAAATTGAAAATATGGAACAATTTAAAACCTTTACAGTCAAAGTCAAATTTCATAAAAGCAACAAGCGAATGTCTTTCTATAATCTTTGTCTCAAACCATCTAATACAACTTTATAATAAACTCTTGGGACAAAACCCATACAATAGTCTAAGAACATAAAGAAATCACATAAAGATAAACCGGATGTTGTCCTCGAATATATAAGGACTCACCAAGGTCTTCAACTCTTCTAGATCCTCGAAACCTAGCCTCCAACCAAACTCAAGCCTCCAACCCTACATTTGGTTAGAATGTAGGCAATATGTGTTAGTGCAAAATGTACCAAGTATGAAAGCTAGCACAACATCATAAGAGCATCTCAAATGGTTAGTCAACAGAAGGCATAAGCATAAGAGATAATAACATAGTCATAACATAAACATCGTAGTCATAGCATAATTTCCAACATAAGCTTCATATAAACATAAGTCAACATAAGACATAGTTAATAATGATAGGATATAAGTGATAATCATATAAGCATAATTGACCCTTGGTCATCCATACCATAATAGCACCATTATCAAGTAACTTCAAAAGCATACAAGTGCAAAGAAAGAATAACATCCCATAATACCACCCAAGCGAAGTATCCCATTATAGTCATCTTAATCATAGTCTATGTGCATGGTTAAGTCATAAGTCTTTCTACCATAAGGGCACCATACTTCTAAGTAACCTCAAGACACACTTGTGCAATGCATGAAAGGCATCCCATACTACCCTTCACACTAAGCATAGCCTTAGTCATATTCATCCTCCTTTTGATCTTACTAACAGCTTACTTCATATAGACAAGGGATTTACCACTTTAGTCAATCATATCATGGAAGGAAATTATGGCAACAACCCAAGCTAAGTGATACTACATAAGGGAACCCTTCACACTAGCCTCAAGTCACACTTGTGCCATGTATGAGTAGCATTCCATAGTACTACCCACACTAAGTGCTTTTTTAGAGTATCATGAATGTTCACTAGTTGGGGACTAATCCCTCTAGTCTATTTGCCTCTATTACTTTTCTACGTAGTACTAGACAATTCATCACACATGAATGAGCACAAGACATCAATTCAAGGCTACCAAGGAATACAACCCTACTAGGCAAGACCAAGCTAATCATCCAACTAACATGACATTACTATACTAAGTCAAGCTACCACGGAGACATACTATTTTACTAGTCCAAGCTATCTAAGGAATAACCCTCTAATAGGCTAGACCATGATATCATCCTACTAACATAACTAGGTTAAGCTAAGCTAACTAACTTGCAAGACACACTAACATGCAAGTCCAAGCTACTCTAGGAAAGGTACAAGTGTCCTATCCTTGCTACCATGAAATAGTCCTACACCAACCAACTCATGCTACCATTACAAGTGTAATATAATACAAATTCAAGCTATCCATAGGGGAGTATGATTCTCAACCCTAAGCTATCCTTAGCAGAGTATGAGTTCTCAATCCCAAGCTACCATGACTAACCTAACTAAAGCTATACTTGAAATGCACCTTACAATACAAGTCAAGATACCCCTAGGAGAGAATGGATCCTCAATCCTAAGCTACCCTTAGGAGAGTATAAGACCTCTATCCCAAAGCTACCTTGAAATGATCTTGGCCAAACCAAGTCAAGCTACCATGAATACATCCTAACAATGCTAGTTCAAGCTACCCATAGGAGAGTGTAAATCCTCAATCCTAGGCTACCATGACTACTACTAACTCATGCTCCCATGACATGCATTATATAATTCAGGTCAAGCTATCTCTTAGGAGAGTATTGATCCTCAATCCCAAGCTATCAAAATTGGTCTTATCTTACTAAACCAAGCTATCGTTAAGAGAGTGTAAATACTCAATCCCAAGCTATCCTCTCTTGGTTTTGTCTTGCCAAGTCAAGCTACACATGAATGGATCATATATTACAACTTCAAGATATTTTAGTCTAACATGCTTTGATTCATTTTAGTTTATTAAGTCAACCTAGAATTCTTCTATGTGAGAGAACTTGAATCTCCTAGCATATTTATGTCTAAGTGTATAAGAGAAAGAAAATACACAACAAGATCACATCATACTGACTTTACCCCCAAAGCCCTAACAATGATGGCTACGAGCCCTAATTTCAAGATTAAATTCATTCTATCATGATCCATGTCTAAATTACAAGCTATTCAATAACATTGTTCATTAGAAGGTGATTCTAGTCATACTAGATCATAAAGGTTTAATTCTATCTTCACAAGTCAAGATCCTTCCTATTCAATCAAGTCTAGATCAATTCATTATTAGATGATCCTAAATATGATCAATTTGTATTCAAGAGATTGAAATAGGAAGATGACTTTAGAACCTTCAATTTGTGCTTCTAATGGCATAAACCCATAAAGATCACATACATTAATTTAGATTATGGTTTATCATAGAAATCATATGAATTCATCATCATATCACTAAAAAAAGATAAATCAATCATAATTGGATGTTATCCAGTAGATTGGAATCACATCCAAACCATACCCACAATGCAAGCACAACCCTAGCTAGAATGGGGTTTTTGATTTCACAAGTGCGGCCTATGATGGGGAATCCAGCGGTGGAAGAACCCATGGATGATTAAGCTTCATATACCTTCAATCAATGCCTTAAACAAAGTTTGAATAAATGGGGTAAATCTCCTTAAGTTTATGTCTTCTTCTTCTTCTTCTTTTTCTTCTTCTTCTTCTTCTTCTTCTTCTTCTTCTTCTTCATCTTCTTCTTCATCTTCTTCTTCATCTTCTTCTCCTTCTCCTTATCCTTCTCCTTCTCCTTCTTCTTCTCCTCCTTCTTCTCCTCCTCCTTATTCTTCTCCTCCTTCTTCTCCTCCTCCTTATTCTTCTCCTTCATCTCCTCATGCTTCTCCTCCTGCTCCTTCTTCTTCTCATTCTTCTCCTCCTTCTTCTTGTCCCCCTTCTTCTTCTCCTTCTTCTTCTCCTGCTCTTCTTCCTCCTCCTCCTCCTCCTCCTCCTCCTCCTCCTCCTCCTTCTTCTTCTTCTTCTTCTTCTTCTTCTTCTTCTTCTCTTTCTCCTTCTTCTTCTCCTCCGCCTCCTCCTCCTCCTTCTTCTTCTCTTTCTTCTTCTTCTTCTTCTCCTTCTTTTTCTTCTTCTTCTTCTTCTCCTTCTTCTTCTTCTCCTCCTCCTTCTTCTTATTATCCTTATTTTTCTCCTTCTCCTTCTCCTTCTCCTTCTTCTTTTTCTTCTTCTTCTTCTTCTTCTTCTTCTTCTTCTTCTTTTTCTTCTATTCTAGAGAGATGATTTTTGGAGGGAATTTTGGGGTCTTTAGATGAATGAGTTAAAGTGATTAGTTTAGGGCCCATCAACCATTTATAGGAGGTTATTTAACCACTTAACCGACCAACATTAACCCCTAATTAAATAACTAATCAATTCCCAAACCCCCTAACTAAAACAAAAACTTAAAAATTGGCAGCATTCACGAGACCCCATCCACAGATCGTGGATGGGTCTACTGGGCGTGATTTGGGTCCGTCATTTGGAACTGAGGCTCATATGTTGCAGAAAAACTCAGGACTGACCTCCGCCCATGACCTACGGGGAGTAGGTTGATGTACTGGCCGTGAATGGCCAACTGTGTTTCACCATTTTTGACAGCTTTTGGGGACTATTTTGGAATCCTCCTTGGGTGGTCCTTGGGGAGTCGTACCCAGACGTTTAACCCCTAAACATGTCACTCTAAGTATGGGAGTCATTACTATGAGTTTTAACCCTCATACAACACTCCAAAACTCCAGTACAAGACTCTATAACACACTAATTCAACTCACTAGATAATGGGGTATTACACGATGGCACTCGGTGACTCGCTGAAGGACTTTTCGATCGCCTTTTATATGTACCCCTGAACCCTTTGTCCACTATTGCTTTCGGCGATCTAACCCTTGCTTACCAAAGTTATTCGGTGACTTTCCAAATGGTTCGGCGAGTTTGTCTGCAACTAATTTTTTGTGTTTTTGTTTGAATATTTTCTAAACTTCGTCTAAATATTTTGCTGACATGGTGAGGCCAAAAGTTGATGGAAGAAACATGCTACCCCGACAGATAAGAGCACAAAATTTCAAAATAAATGAAGGAAGGTCAAATCCTCCCAAGAAAGGCAGACAAAAACCTCTATCTGGGGACGAAGGCAAGGGAAAAAAGCCTAGTTCTAACAGGAAGGCCACTCTCAGAGTCTTCTTTATTGCTTCATGGGCCCGAGGATTCTATGCAGCTGTGCGGAAATTTTTGGCGGATACACGTGTGGCAACTCCTGATGGGTCTGGTACTACTGTTCCTTCTGTTGTGACTCCGGGCACTGATGCCCAAGTCGAGACTAATGCACCGGGCGCTGATGCCAAGATAGATGAAGCGATTGCATAGACATGATCCCCTCTTTACCTCCCTCTCTATCTTACTTTCATGTTGAATTTTGGATAATTTTGTTTGCATTTGAGGACAAATGTTTTAATTTGTGGTGGGGGTGAGGCCCACCTTTTGTGTGACATTCGTAATTCTCATTTTGTTTATATATTTGGTCTTTGTGCTAAATTTGTGTTATACACTGCTTTTTGTGGATATTTGAGCTTGTGGCTCCTTGTTTTCAATTATAAATTATTTTTGACCCTATCAAAACTTTTTTGCCACCTCTTGTTTGTATTGAACTCAGCTGTTCTTGTGCAAATTTGAGTATCGGTTTTGATCAATATCGATGACTTGAATAGTGCTCATAATCGAATAAAAATGAATGTACAGCTACGATGAGGCCAAATGAAGTTGCATAGCCAATATGTGAACTCTTTGCATCTCGTTGTGACTAGCCAAGTATCGAATTGAATCTATTTGATGAACATTGCAGACTAGCGAAAGTGTGGAGTCTTGTTTGACTTTGGTGTCAATGCCTTGTGTGATGAGCTTATCGTGAACCATGTGTGATGGCACCTAGAATTGTCCCCGTTGGTCCCGTTGACTAAGTGATGTGAACTATTGATATGATCTTAGGCAACTTTAAAGAGTGTGAAACAATTTGACATTATACCTCTTTTAGTGGCGTACCTTGTGAGTGTGTGAACCCCTTTTGAGCACCCTTTGAACCTTGACCTTTTCTTGGAAGAAACTTGATAACATTGTGACCTTTGATTGATCCATTACCCATAATCCTCATGATTTGTGGTTTGCTTAAATAGCCAACTTAGGCCAAATGCTTAAGTTTGAGTGTACTAAAAAGAGAAGGTAAATCAAGACGTGCAAGAAAGTCCCCTTTTACCCATGTTTTGAGAAAAATGGAACCCTTCCGTACAAATAAAATAGAAGAATAAAATGAAAAAGAAAAAGAATGAAAAATTTGTGGAATAAAGTTGTGGAAATACAAAAAGAAATGGGGTTTCCAGCAGTCCATGGAAAGTGAATAAAGGAATGACTTGTAAGCACAGATGAAAAAAATGATGAAGAAAAGGAAAGAAAGTGTTGTTCACACCACGTTTCATGAGGACTATCGCCAATGAGCCTAAATGACCATACCTTTACACTCAACCCGTTACAAGCCTCGAAAAGACTTTTTTGATCTTGAGTGAGCTGAAACAAATGTTGGTTGGAAAATATGGGCAAACCTATGGGTGAAATCATACATTATGTTCATCTTTGTGAGTGTGAGCGTTGCATTTGATTCTGGAACTTTAAATTGTTGAACTGTTAGGTGTGAATATGGAATCATTCTTTGTGTGAGGGCATTTGATTTCCTTTGTTGAGTTTGTACTTGCATTTGAAGCAAGTATTGTGAGCTTGAGATTCTTTGATCATGGTGAGTTACAATTGGAACATTGAGTGCACATTTGATTGCTGCATGAGTAAGTTGAGTCTTTTTGTGTGCATTCATGATTGAGTCTTGTGTAGCACTATTTGAGACATCCTTTTTGCGTTGTTGAAATTGAGTTTTACTTGAGGACAAGCAAACTTTTAAGTTGGGGGTATTGATGAATTCACGATTTGGACTCATTTAGGGCTTAATTTTAATAGATTTAGTGTCCTCAAATGCACATTTTGTCTCAATAACTGATGTAAATAATTGAATTTCAGGTATTTGAACTTAGGGAAAAAACATGGACACTATTGAGCAAAAAGGAACAAGGCAGCCAAAAAAATAAAGAAAAGAAGGCATGAGGATCACCTAAACCATTGGCCGAGTCGCCGAATGGACTTGGTCTCACCTAATGTTCCAGTGTGCCAAGCCCTGAAGGGGAAAATGAAGTCGGCGATAGAATGGAGCAGTGACGAGTTGCCGAACAGTTTCGCGATGAAGTGCCTTATCGCCCAAAGTTATAGAACCTCAAGGACGTTGAAGGAAAAAACAAAAGGCGATACATATGACCAAAGGGCGTATCGCCGAGTGATCCCAACTAACTGCGTCGACTAAACATTCGCAGCACACTTTTTGACAACTATAAATACTTGTTTAAATTTTTAGCTTAGTAATCATATTTTGTATGCAATCATTTTATATTTAGAATTACTCAGTTTTAGAACTTAGTTTTAGGATATTTTTAGGGAATCATATTATTATTAAGTTTTTGAAGCTTAGAACTGAGAACTGAGTTTGAGAGACATTTTGCCTTAGCTTTGGAGATTTTGAAAATTCCCATTTTGAAGAAATTGGAAGTGGGTATTGAAGATTCTTCATCTTAGATGTGTGTAAAGACCATATCAATCGTACCCACTTGATGGAAACATTTTTCGGTATCAATATCTATCTCTTTACTATGTCTAGCTAAAACCCCAATTCTTGGGGTATGATTATGTGAATATGGGTTGAATTTACTGCTCGGTATTGCTAATTGATTGTTTATTCGCTGTTTAAAGGTGATTTCGTTCCGTGGTTGTGTTTGATTTTAATGAGATTGTAGTTGCAAATACAATTTTAACTTCGTGTTTTCAGCTTGCTCGAGAGAGAGGTTGTAAAATCAAAACTACTAAATCGATGGTCTATGGTTATTGGGTTGTCGTCGGTTCAGCTCGAGAGAGTGAATCCTAAACTCTCTCCCACATATTCAGCTCGAGAGAGTGAATGGACTAAGGCGAAGGTTGTGCTTCATTGCCGCTTATTGGTGTTCGAGAGAAACCGATTTGATTTGGGGTAAATTGTTCGAGAGAAATTTTACCCCACTATAGTCTAGATTAGTTACCAATTTACAACGATTTACTGTCAATAGCAATTACCCAATTGTTTACCATAGCCCATAATCCTATCACATTCCAAGAATCCCATCTCCATATTTGTATTTTCATTTTTAGTTGTTGGTTTAGTTGATAACTGACTACAAAACCCCCCCCCCCCCTTTTTGATACTTGACACTTTTGTCATCCTTTAATTTATCATTTTTTCTTCATAAATATTTATAGCTAAATTGACTTGAACAAATTTATGCTTTTCTATTGATTCTCAATTACAAACCTTTGGACTCGACCCCAACTCACTAGTTGGGTTATATTACTACTCACGATCATGGGCACTTGAACTGGAAGTAGTGTCCTGATACATGAAATCACTTATGCCTCGTGTCAATTGAAGGTGCATGAGAGGAATTATACAACACATGATTTGGAGTTGGCAGCGGTAGTGTTTGCTCTTAAGTTATGGTAGCATTACCTCTATTGTGTTATGTATGAAGTGTTTACTGATCATCTTAGTTTGCCGCACATGTTCACTCAAAAGGATCTAAATTTGAGACAATGAAGGTGGATAGAGTTACTTAAAGATTATGATGTCACCATTCAATACCATCCGAGTAAGGCTAATGTGGTGGCATACACTTTGAGTCGAGAATCGGTGAGTATGGGCAACCTAGTGTGCTTGAGTGTAACCAAGAAACTTTTGGCTAAGGATATTCGAACTTTAGAGTCTAAGTTTATGTAGTTGGGCATCTCAAAAAGTGGTGGGGTGTTAGCTAGTATTGAAGTAAGGGCCACATTCATTGAGAAGATTAAGGACAAACAGTTTGAGAATGAGAATTTGGAGGAGCTTAGAAAGAAGATTGTGATTAGTAAGGCATAAGAGACCACTCATGATGCAAAAGTTGTGCTCAATTTTAAAGGGAGAATTTGTGTTCCTCAAGTTGATGATTTGATTCAAAAGTTATTAATACAGTCCCATGGTTCGCGATATTCTATTCATCCGGGGGTTACCAAGATGTACCGAGATTTGAAGCGAATTTATTGGCGGTCTAGCATGAAGAAGGATATAGCGGAGTTTGTGGCTGAGTGTCAAAATTGTCAAGAAGTGAATAATGAACATCAAAGGCCTGCGGGTTTGCTTCAAAGAATGTCAAGATAAGGTTCAAGGTTGGAGATGTGAAACCATTGGGGTACATTTAGTGAAGGATGCTCAAGATAAGGTGAGGAGTATTCAATCTAAGCTTCTAGTAGCCTAGAGCAGACAAAAGAAGTATACGAATCATAAGGTAAGAGACATGGTGTTTCAAACCGGTGAAAATGTTCTTCTTAAGGTATCACCCATGAAAGGGGTGATGAGATTCGGCAAGAAAGGTAAGTTAAGTTCGCGATACATTGATCCATTTGAGGTTCTTGAATGTGTGGGACCGATAGCGTATAGATTGGCTTTATCTCCTAATTTATCGGGAGTTCATTTGGTATTTTATGTGTCCATGTTAAAGAGGTATAATGGTGACAAGGATTATATCATTAAGTGGGACTCAATTGTGTTAGACGAAGACCTCTAATATGAGGAGGGTCTGATTGCAATTCTTGATCGAGATGTGCGTAAGTTGAGGACCAAGGATATTAAGTACATGAAAGTTCAATGGAAGCATCGTCCAGTTAAGGAAGCTACTTGGGAAACCGAGAGGGAAATGCGAGACAAGTATCCCCAATTGTTCATTGACTCAGGTACTACTCCATTTCCTTCGTTAGCCTAATTTTTCCTAAGTTTTGTCACTCGGGGACGAATGATGGGTAAATTGGTATCTATTGTAACGACCGATTTTCGTCGTTATAGAAGAGCCAACGGGGAATTCGGGTGAGTAGAACTCCCATAATCGATCTTAGCATGAAAATTATTTTATGAGTGTCATTGGTTGAAGGTGTGTTGTGAAATAAGGGTCTTGGAAATATTAAAATAGCTCACTGTTTCGTGCAAGCCTCTTTGGTAGTGCTTTTGGTTACTCTAGCGAGGTCGCTTTAGAGGGGTGGGTACTGCTGTGGCAGTCCCGACGCGACTTATAGTCGTAAATAAACCTTGAAAAGTCTTTATTCTAACTTTTCAGTTTTAAGAGCTAAGGAACGAACCCCAGGCTATTCTTGACAGTTTTCCACCATTCTTGAGGCTAAAGGTAAGGTTTTCACTCCCCGAATCCATTTTTTGACACGTAGAATGCACTCTAATGGGTAATTATTGATGGGGAAGGGTTTTGATTTAGAAACTATGGTGGAAAAAGCCCTAGTTTTGATACTTGGGATCATGGGTTTGATCTAGGGTTCATAGTATTATTAGTAAATCGGGTAATTAGTGATTGTTTATTGATTCCCATATTATATTGATTGATTGTAGACTAGGAACAAGCGCAACGAATTCGAAAAGGGAAGGATCAAGTTTCTTGGGGTTTCAAGCTTGTTTTGAGGTAGGCGATGGTTGTGATTCTACGATTGTGTGATGTATGTTTGTTCTGGCTTCATTATGATACATGTATGTATGTGGATGTTGCATTATTGATCACACTTGTTGTAAATGAGATAGACGAACGATGAATTCCATGAATCATGACTTAATTGTATGAACTTGGGAATATACTTGTTATTGTGATTGTGGCTTGTTAAATGGATCGGGTGTTGCGTTCCGACACACTGACTTGGATCAGTTGCCACGTTCCGGCATAATTATGGGATGGGTTGCCACGTTTCGGTATAAACATTGGATCAGGTATCATGTTTCGGTATGCAAACTGTTTGGGTTTGGGTTTGGGTTCCATGAGAGGACAATTGATTTGCTATACTTTTGCATATTGAGAAATATGAAACTATACCTTGTTCGTAGTTGAGAATATTGTATATATTTGATATATGTATGTGATGATATTGCTGTAATAACTTACTAATGTTAAACTTAGTGGATAGCCGCGTGATCCTACCAGTTCACTGTGGTTGTGCACTGATACTACACTTGCTCTTTCTTTGTTGAGTATCGGGCATCTTCAGGTTGCTATTGACATACCTCGTTTAGAAGATCAGTGATCGTCGTTCGAATTCAAGGGTGAACCAGTTCTTCCGGGCTACCATGAGTTCTCTTTTCGACTTTGTCCACATTTCGGACATAGACTTTCTAGTTAGTTGATTAGTTGATTAGTATGGGATTGTATCTCTTCTTGTTTAGACTTTTTTAACTTTAGATGTTTTGGTACATTGACTTTCAGGTTCTAGGTGTATTTTCCGCAATTGTTTAGTTGCTAGATCTTTTGGAAGTTAATGGGAACTTCAGTTTTTAGCTATTATTCCTGCTTTCGTATCCTCACATGCTTTAGTTTTTAGTTTAGTTTTTTGGTTTGGGTTGTGGTAGTGGTTCTCCCACTGGAGGGTTAGTGTGGATGCCAATCACGACGGTCTGGATCGTGACACTAACATACACAACGTGTTAGAGATAACTGATAATTCATAGTAGAAGATAAAAAATTGATTTGAAATACTGAAAACTATTAAATTATGGAGAAAAATTGCATCTAACGTGTCTTGATTATTAAGATACACAAACCATTCATCATAGGAATTAAAGATAACTAATTTATCAACAATCAATCCATACTATTTATGTACATAAAAAATCAACCCAGAAAAAATGAACAGGAGGTCAACATTTTACGAATATCTGTGGAAAAAACTAAATGGAGAGTCATCTCTCGATCTCTTCATGCTGCAAAAATAGAAAAACAAAATAAGTTTTACAGTAAAAAAAAACAAACAAGAGATGCTCCATTTTTTAAATGAACTCACCTTTAGTGATAAGTATGTAAAATCAAAAGTCTCAAAAGATCTATAAACAAAAAATAGATTTGACTAAATTGTTTAGATCAGAGAATATTTTTAAAAAATCTTTTTTCATTTCATTTGTCTCTACCTTTTTCCTTACTTCCTCCTTTTTGACTCAGAAGAACTACAACACACACAAATTTGAGAAATAAATAGGTAAATGACAAAGAAGTGAGGCCAAAAAATTAATTGCATACAAATATTGCTGTTGTATATCTGATGTACTTCTAATATTATGCACGTCTATATATTGTATTAATAAAATTTGGTGAATATTCATATAAGCTTAAATGTTTAAATGAGCTTCAAATAAGTAATAACTGTGCACATTTTCAAATTCTGCTAGATTTTTCCAAATCAGTCTAGATTAAAATAAATGGCAATTATGAGAATTTCACAACACATTGTTAGACTTTTCTGTAGAATTTTGAGTTTATTAATAAATTTGTAATTAATGGAATTCACCTTATGGTTTTGAAAGAAGTGTGCGGTCAATTATTTTCTCACAAAAGCCTAAGACAACGTTGGATATTTAATGTTAATAATTATACTTCAATTTTTTGCAAAGAGGAATCAGTTTACATAATATTTTATATACAAATAACTCTATTATCTGGATAACTTTATGAGGGCCGTTTAAATGATGTTACCAAATGAAATGGAATACTTTGGCTAAGAGATACATTTACCATAATTTCAAATTATTTCAAATGGAAAGAAGGTTATGCGATCACATTGTTTCTCACTAAGTTTTATGTGATCTACACTGCTACTCTCGTCAAGATTACTAAGGTATGTATATCTACCAAATAATAGGTCGGTTATGATAAATTTATTTGAATAATTTAATAAATAGATGTAACACTCGGTCCTACAAAGAGATAAATTTTGGAAGAACTAAATTAGAAACAGTGAAATTGAGATTGGTACAAGTTACTCTAATATTGTAAGTTTTGGGTCAACTATAAATGATCATATCTTTCAGAACAGGATGAGTTAGAGGGCCCATAAGGAATCATACGGAGGTCGTTAAGTCCTCTTTCCAACTCACCAAGTTTTCTAAATTCCGAGTTTGGATGAAGAAGATATGGCTGTTTGAGTACAACCTGTCTAGTTAATGTAATTCATCCCTTTTAATGAGGGGTATTTTGGTTTTCCTTATCCCACTAGGCCTACATGGGTTTTCACCAAATTAGGGGTCAAAGCTGATTAAAATCAGTTTTCACTCAAGTCTAAAATGTTTGAAAGGTTAGGGCAAAGTTCAAGAGTAGAAAAAGAGAAAAAGCTTTAAGCAGAACTGGTAGCTGGGGGATTCATGGAAGTGGTAGTGTGGTAGGTGGTAGTGTGAAATTCATGGTAAAATGTAATAATATTTATTGTAATATTCTAGTTGTTTCAATCTGAATATTTCTTTAATGTTATTTATGATATATTCAAGATATAGCATATCTTCGGTTCTTTGGTACATAGATAAATTTTCCTATATTAATTGTTCTAAGAGTTTTATATCTTCCATAGATTTTATCCAATATTGTAAATATTCGTAATTCATTTTAATCTGAATTTATTTCTAAATCGTACCATTCTATTCTTTCATTATCTAAATATAGATCTTGTAAATTTATCTCATACCATTCTTGATTTAGTATATTTTCTGATTCGTAGTCATCAAATATTTTTTCCCATATGATTCTTCTTAATTCAATTATTTCTATACCGTTAAGTATATATAAGATTAAAGTTTCATAATTTTTTATCATCTCGTCATGCATATATGTAA